>NC_085875.1:1497417-1644917 GCF_034702125.1 Engraulis encrasicolus | reverse complement strand
TTCATGTAATCTCACTGACAGTGCCTAACTGAGTCTCTTTCATGTAATCTCAGTGACAGTGCCTAACTCAATCTCTGTCATGTAATCTTAGTGACAGTGTCTAACTCAGCCTCTTTCATTACATGTAATCTTAGTGGCAGTGCCTAACTCAGTTCCTTTCATGTAATCTTAGTGACAGTGCCTAACTCAGTCACTCTCATGTCATCTCAGTGACAGTGCCTAACTCAGTCCCTTTCATCATGTAATCTTAGTAACAGTGCCTAACTCAGTCTCTTTCATGTCATCTCAGTGACAGTGCCTAACTCAGTCTCTTTCATGTCATCTCAGTGACAGTGCCTAACTCAGTCCCTTTCATCATGTAATCTTAGTAACAGTGCCTAACTCAGTCACTTTCATGTCATCTCAGTGACAGCCTAACTCAGTCTATTTCATCATGTAATCTTAGTAACAGTGCCTAACTCAGTCTCTTTCATGTCATCTCAGTGACAGCCTAACTCAGTCACTTTCCTCGTCATATTGCCCAGCTAGCAGGCATGCTATTACCTTGCTCGTCTCTTACACTGCCAGGGTATTAATGGGACACTGTGTGAGATTTTTAGTTGTTTATTTCCAGAATTCATGCTGCCCATTTACCAATGTTACCTTTTTCATGAATACTTACCACCACCATCAAATTTTAAGTATTCATTATGACTGGAAAAATTGCACTTTCCATACATAAAAAAGGGTGATCTTCTCCATGGTCCGCCATTTTGAATTTCAAAAAATAGCCATTTTTAGCTGCAGAAATGACTCTACTTGGACCATACTAGGAAATATTTGTTTATTACTCAGTAAACTTTCATGTAAAGATCAAATTTGGCAATAGGCAGCCCAGTTTCAATGAGCAGCATAGTTGCAGTACCTTTTTTGACCATTTCCTGCACAGTGTCCCTTTAAGGAGAGATAGCAGGGCTGGACCGCGGCTCTAACAGCTGGGCACTGAACTACTGCACCGGCGGGCCGGGTTCCATTCTAGCCCGGGTCATTTTCCAAACATCCCCCGTCTCTCTCTCCCCCAACTCATTTCCTGTCCCTCTCTGGCTATACCACGGGTACTCAACTAAAAGTCCCAGAGGGCCAGTTTTTCCAAATGCCTCCCAATAAAGGGCCAAATACGCTACACTGTCATTAATAAAGGCAAAAAAGCCATGAAAACATTTTTAATGTTTTAAAAATAAAGGATAGATAGCAGAGAGGAGGGGGGGGGTGATCAGTTTCCATTGGGAGTCAATAGTCTATGTTGTTAATGTTGTTAAGAGGGCTGATGATTATGATGAGGTCAAGGGAGAGTTTCTTCAAAAAGGGCCGAGACTTCTATATAATCTTGACAAAGCTGTTTGCTGATACTATGTGATAATACTAGTGATCTAATCTTGATTATTGGTTTTTGTTTCGGCCCTTTTTGAAGAAACTCTCCCTTGACCTCATCATAATCATCAGCCCTCTTAACAACATAGACTATTGACTCCCAATGGAAACTGATCACCCCCCCCCTCCTCTCTGCTATCTATCCTTTATTTTTAAAACATTAAAAATGTTTTCATGGCTTTTTTGCCTTTATTAATGACAGACAGTGTAGCGTATTTGGCCCTTTATTGGGAGGCATTTGGAAAAACTGGCCCTCTGGGACTTTTAGTTGAGTACCCGTGGTATAGCCAGAGAGGGACAGGAAATGAGTTGGGGGAGAGAGAGAGACGGGGGATGTTCTGAAAAAAATGGACCCGGGCTAGAATCGAACCCGGGTCGCCGGTGCAGCAGTTCAGTGCCCAGCTGTTAGAGCCGTGGTCCAGCCCTGCTATCTCTCCTTAATTCCAAGAGGGGGTCTGACCCAGTGTTGCCAGATTGGGCAGGTGCTCGAAAAATTGGCCATTTGGCGTTTTTTTTCCAGCCGTTTTGGGCCCATAGAAGTCAATGTAATTTGTTGAAATTGGGCGGAATTTAGGGCAATTTGGCGTTTTTTGAGAGGCTTTTGGGCGGAATTTGGTCAGACACATCTGGCAACACTGGTCTGGCCTGTCCCCAACGGGAGGCCTGGGGTCCGTATCTCGAAAGCGTCTTTGCTAACGACGGTAGCAACGTCCTTCGTAAGAGCGACTCAACTCTCTCTCGACAGCGACGCTCACCACTAAATCCAAGGGAATGGTGAGACGGTCTTAAGACGGTTAGCAACGACAAGAATCGAGAAACGGACCCCTGGCCAGATAGCTGCACTGTGCTGTACACAGTAGTCATTGGGTCTGACAACAGACTGTACTCAGGGAAGCTGACAGGGGGGGACAAACAGGTCACTTGTCCCGGGCCCAGGGAGAGAGGGGGCCCAGAATTGGGTCCTCATTACATTGTATGTATTGGGTGGGGGGCCCTTTCAGATGACTTTGTCCTGGGCCCAGCCAAAGCTGTCAGTGGTAGTAGAGTAGAGTATACAGTAGTCATTGGGTTTGGCAGCCGAGGTAAATAAACTCTGGGTCTCTGGGTGAAAGTTGTCCCAGAGTTCAAGATGGCTTAATTGTGTCTCCCAGGGATGGACTATGACTCCCTGGGCCCCTGGGCCAGACAACAAGAAAGGCCCCCCTCCATGGGCCCCTGGGCCAGACAACAAGAAAAGCCCCCTCTCCATGGGCCCTGGGCCAGACAACAAGAAAGGCCCCCCTCCATGGGCCCCTGGGCCAGACAATAAGAAAGGCCCCCCTCCATGGGCCCCTGGGCCAGACAACAAGAAAGCCCCCCCCCCTCCATGGGCCCCTGGGCCAGACAACAAGAAAGGCCCCCCTTCCCCTCCATGGGCCCCTGGGTCAGACAACAAGAAAAGGCCCCCCTCCATGGGCCCGTGGGCCAGAAAGGCCCCCCCTCCATGGGCCCCTGGGCCAGACAACAAGAAAGGGCCCCCTCCATGGGCCCCTGGGCCAGACAACAAGAAAGGGCCCCCTCCATGGGCCCCTGGGCCAGACAACAAGAAAGCCCCCCCTCCATGGGCCCCTGGGCCAGACAACAAGAAAGCCCCCCCCCATGGGCCCCTGGGGCCAGACAACAAGAAGGGCCCCCCCTCCATAGGCCCCTGGGTCAGACAACAAGAAAGACAACAAGAAAGTCCCCCCTCCCCCTCCATGGGCCCCTGGGCCAGACAGCAAGAAAGGCCCCCCTCCATGGGCCCCTGGGCCAGACAATAAGAAAGGCCCCCCTCCATGGGCCCCTGGGCCAGACAACAAGAAAGGCCCCCCTTCCCCTCCATGGGCCCCTGGGCCAGACAGCAAGAGAGGCCCCCCTCCATGGGCCCCTGGGCCAGACAACAAGAGAGGCCCCCCTCCATGGGCCCCTGGGCCAGACAACAAGAGAGGCCCCCCTCCATGGGCCCCTGGGCCAGACAACAAGAAAGGCCCCCCTCCATGGGCCCCTGGGCCAGACAACAAGAAAGGCCCCCCTCCATGGGCCCCTGGGCCAGACAACAAGAGAGGCCCCCCTCCATGGGCCCCTGGGCCAGACAACAAGAGAGGCCCCCCTCCATGGGCCCCTGGGCCAGACAACAAGAGAGGCCCCCCTCCATGGGTGTTGCTAGTTTACAAAAAGCTTCAGGGTTTTTAGGTCAGATGTAAGAGATCCACAGTAAATGTTGCAGTGTTAATTCAACACTTAGAGAGTTCATTTCAGTCCAAATAATGTCAAATCAACTCTCTCAGTGTTAAACGAGCACTGCAGAATTTACTATGTATGCTGTTGGGGGATCAGGAGTTTGTCCCCTGATTATTAGAAAATTAGAAATTACAGTTGGTAAAAGTGGGGGTTCAATGCAAATAATACAATAAAATACAATATGGGCTTAATGATCATAATATAATTCTCATAATATAATTTAATATAACAATAGGCTATATATACTTTTTGAACTCAGTGTTGACTATTTAGCAATATTTTAAAAGTCCCTATGAAATTCAGGTGAAAAAACGCCGCTTATCAATCGAAAGTCGATCGATAAGACTATCAACTAATGATTAATGAATTAATCGATAATTTGCATCCCTATGCAATATATAAAGAAATACAGAGGCCTGGCCTTCAGGGCCCCCTTGACTCTTGGGCCCTTGGGACTTGGCCCGGTAGGCCCTTGCAGTGATCTGTCCTTGGTGACACCCTAAAAGAGGCGTGGCCTGCGATCGGTCATATGGTCGTGGGTTCATGGAACGGGCCGTCTCGGTCTCTGTTTATGTGTTTATCCGAGTCTTAACCGATGTTGTGGGTGGTGTGGGGCTGTGCACTAATTCAAAAAGGCAGAGAATGCACGCGAGCATCAGTAACACAGGCGCTGTTTGCGGACCAAAGGAAATGATAACGTTGCCACAACACTGCTCTAAACTGACTCCCAAAAAGTTGTAGCAAAGAAGGTGGATCTAACAAGAAGCGTCGTTTTGCTTCTTTTCCGGTATCCACTTTATGTCGGGTGAACGCCCCTTTAGGAGACCTTCGGATAGGAGATCTTTGGAGTCCTGAGGTTGAGAATCAATCAAGTCCCCTTAGCCCTGTAGATGGCGGTAGCGCACGTCTTGTGCAAACACATCAAAAAGAGAAGAAGAAGACGGCCCCTTAGGACAGTGTTTCCCAACCAGGGGTACGTGTACCACTAGGGGTACGCGAGCACACTGCAGGGGGTACTTGGAAAAATGCTTTTATGATAACAAATGTATGGAGCAGTCACATCAGGACAGAGAAAGCAATATAGAACATGAATTAGGGGGTACTCGTGGCACAACTAAGAGGCTTAGGGGGTACGCGAGACAAAAAAGGTTGGGAAACACTGCCTTAGGTGACCCAACTTGAGCACACGCTTTTGCATTAAGTGGGCGTGTTTTGCGATATCTTGCTTTGATTCAGTATTTTTGGTTGCACTTTGATGATGGACTGAGGTGCTGTTTCCACGTAGCTGGATATTTTTATGTGTGGCTATTTTTTTCTCCTGGTTGCATTGGTTTTGCATTGGTTTTGGCCTTCCGTTTCCACCTGGCAGATATTTAAAGGTGCTGTTTCCACGTAGCTGGATATTTTTATGTGTGGCTATTTTTTTCTCCTGGTTGCATTGGTTTTGCATTGGTTTTGGCCTTCCGTTTCCACCTGGCAGATATTTAAAATCCAGGTATAAAAAAGCAGGAGAAAAAAATATCCTTTTTAGGGGGCTGAAACGCATTTGTTACAATGGAGGATTTATTTTTATCCACATGTTGCGTTTACACCTCAACAGGAGAAAAAAATACCCTGCTAAAAAAATATCCTGCTACGTGGAAACAGCACCTGAGAGTTCGAAATGTTGCACCATTAAACTTTTTGGGAGCATACAGTGTTGCAGACCTTCATTGTTTCCTGTCAGCACTAATTCACCATGTGGTCCACGGATGGGCAACATAAGCCACGGGCAGGGCCGCTGACAACTTTTGCTGGGCCCAGGACAAAGTAATCTGAAAGCCCCCCCATCCAATACAAACAATGTAATGAAAGCCCAATTTTGGGCTGCCCCCTGGGCCCGGGACAACTGAATCAAAATGTAAACAATGAGTCCAGAGGCAGTCCTGACATACCCAGTCTCTCTCCACCCCACATTCCGTGTCAACTCTTCACCGTCACTGTGAAATAAAGGAAGAAAAGGCACATACAAGTAAGTGGTGTAGTCTTCGTAGATTGCAGGTATACGCAGCATGCCCACCTCAAAATGTCAGGCATTTCAGTATACCCACCTGAAATTGATTGGCACATTATTTAGAATAACAGAAATATATACAGTACATCCACCTCAAAAAATGCTCAAATATACAGTACTAATTACCCACCACAAAACAATAGACTACACCACTGATTTAAGTGTCATAAAAAGAGAAAGATAATACATGTTTATGCCAAGATAGTGCTGTAGCCTATGGGAGCGAGGTGGGGAGCAAATACAGAATATAGACTTTAAAGGGGTATGCCACTATTTTGGGGCTTAATACAGTTAAAATCTTTGGCTGGGGTTTATAAAGGTGGTAAAGTGTCTTATTTTTCATGTTAAGCATTGTCTTGCTGTAAGACAAGTTAAAAGAGGGAATATGTCGCTAAGCTAGTGAAAGTCAATGGATCCGTGTAGCATTGCATTGACTTTCACTAGCTTAGCGACAAGCTCCCTCTTTTAACTTGTCTTACAGTAAGACAACGGCTTACATAAAAAATAAGACACTTTACCACGTTTATAAACCCTGGCCAACGATTTGAACTGTATTAAGCCCCAAAATAGTGGCATACCTGTTTAACAAAAATGTAATAGCTGTGGCAGTCATTTGTCTTTACTTCAAGGGAGATTTTCTATTTTTTGTTGAGTAAGAGTAAAAAAAAAGAATGTTTCCTTCCAACACAGGTGTAAATATCTGAGCAACCAGTAGACCTGTGTAATGTGTGTCTTACGAGCAGCTGACTTGTGGTGGATTCCTGTTAGGTTTTTAGTGTTTTTCAGTAACAACAGTATCTACCTCATTAGGTATAGGTAGACCTACAATGGAGTAAATAGTGTAACATTTATGTAATATCATATGCTAGTATACTTACACCATTAGGCCTAATTTATTTTGACTTTTGACATCTCTGCAGTATGCTACCTTACTTGGCCTTGGGTATCACTGTCACTGTTCCACTATCATCTTAGATGGTTGACTGCTCTTTAGATTCTCTTTGCTAAGCCAATCAGGGCCCATTCTACTAGCCTGGGCGAAAAGCCGACTGTTGACTCCGTCAATCAGTCTGGCAAAAGCCATGAGGAATCCGTCTCCGTGGAGGGTGGTAGATGGTCTGATCTTACTCTATCATTTAAATTAATTGGAGCTCCAAACTCAAATATTATGCTTTATTAGCATGCCTGTTACTATATAGCGTAGATAAAAGCATACAAATAACAAAACGAAAGTGTGAATATACAGTAGTTACCTTAACCAATCAGTAACGGAGCTCGCGGGTGAGTTCTACGTCACCACTCTCAACTGTTTGCTGATTGGCTAAACACTGAGAGAACCGAGCTTGAGGCTTTTGCCAGACGATGTGCCCAGCCAAAATCTTTGGGTGGAGTACAGAGGCTACTAGGGGTGCACCGATACCACTTTTTTGAAAACCGATACAAGTACGAGTACATTAATGTGTGTACTTGCCGATACCAAGTACCGATACTGATACCTTTTGCCACCAAAATACAATGAAAATAAATGCATGGCCTTGTTTTTTTTCCACCTGTGATATTTTTATTGTCCATTTCCATGTAGATTTAAATGTTAGTAAATGTATGAGGTGGCACTTTTTTCCATGCTGCTTTCAAGTCCACAGAACGTGACAAGATTTTGCTTTATTTTGTGTAATAGCAGTATCGTTCCTGGTATCGGCAAGTGCTTGACGAGTACGAGTACGAGTATAATGAGCAGTATCGGGTGCCGATACCGATACCAGTATCGGTATCGGTATCGGTGCATCCCTAGAGGCTACCATTCTACTCTCCTGCTTCTGAATCTGTGTCTGTGTTAGCAGGGCTGCATTAAGGTGAGGGAGATGAGGGAGGGCATATCAGGCCCAGACTCAGACAAGAGAGGCACGTCCTGGACAGTGTTGCCAGATTGGGCTGTTTCCTGCCCAATTGGGCTGCTTGGAATGGCTGTCTGCGTGTAAAAATGGCATTTAGCACGAAAACCCGCCAAATTTTGCCCATAGAAATCAATAGAATTGGGCGGGATTTAGTGCTTCCAGGTGGGTTTTCAGCATTTTTTGGGCTGGAAATCATCAGCCTTATCTGGCAACCCTGGTTCCTTGAGTCATCATGTGCCAGCCAGGCTGCAATGTGAACTTGTAGCCAGAGGTGCATCTTGTCACCAGGCTAGGCAGGAGCCCCCAAGCCTATAGATGGTGAATAACAGCTCACACTTTGCTACAGTAGTGGCAAATTTCTTTCAAATGTTCACTCCTTTGACATTTCGCTTGGGGCCCCAGCTGAACCTAGAGTCGCCTCTGCTTGAAGCACAAGGTGATAACGCGACCCCTATAGCTTAATTCGCCTCTGATTGGCTAGAATTTATCTCCTCCGATTGGCTTTCATTTGACAGCGCTGACTGACAGGTTTTGAAGAAGAGTTTGGTTTGATTTGAACTGAAGACACGGCTTGTTGAAAGTGGGAACGTCGGAGACATGCCAGGCCAAACACGGAACACATCCATGCCGTCATCGAAATGTCCACCTCCCAATAGGCAAATGGTATTAATGTTGCCCAGCCTTACACTTATTCTGTAATCCATCTCTGGCTTTGTTGTTGTGGGGACTGGTCAGATAGTGTGCAGATGCCCATGGAGATGCCCATGCTTCCCAGGATGCTCAGACGCTAGGTAGTTAGCAGGGCTGGACTGGCCATAGGGCATACAGGGCATTTGCCCGGTGGACCGTTGATGATTTTGGCCAGGTGCTCCCCGCAATGTAGTGGTATCAGTCCTAATTCTGCAACAGCAAACCTCTCTAGTCCGATTTTATATAATTAACACTCATTTTGGCAGGTGTGGTCAGAATGGTTCACAATTAGATGACTAAAAATTTTGCATGGTGGACTGGTCTTGGCTGAAAATGCCCTGCCTGAATTTTCGTCCCAGTCCAGGCCTGGTAAGTAGCCAGGGAAACATGGCCATATCTGACAGCAGCACTGTAGGCCTATGTGGTTAGTCTGTGCTGGGTGTCAGACTATTAAGCATGGTTCCAGCTCATAGGCTGTTGTAGATAGTAGACAAAAATAAAAATAAATGTATATCCCCTTTAAAAAACAAAAAAACCCAAAATATGCTATTCAAATGCCCAATGTTCAAATGTAGCTTACAAAATGCTCTGCAAATGATTGACCTCACCTCATCTTATTTCTTCAAGAGGCAGGTGGATATGGGAAATATGATAGGCCCTACTGGCATAATAAAATAAAAATAAAAAAGAATAAAAAAAGAATAGTAATAGTAGTTGTTATTATTATTGTTATTACAATAACAATAACAAGAGCTGTTATTATTATTACTATGCATAATAATAGTAATAAAAACGTTTAGCTTTTATTTTGACACCAATCGACGGCCATGTTGACATAATGTTTTGGCTGTGGCGAGAGATAGGATAGCGGCTCAGGCTGCACACAGCAGATGATGACACAAGATTCAGAGTAGCTGCAGGCTACACATTTTCTTGGTCTGGTACCTTTTATATCCTCACGCCTGTCCCGTCGCTCCAGAAGAAGGGCGCATTATGTGGTCCATGGCTGTAACATCAACCCCTGAAACAGCACACCAAGGAGCAGACTCGTGAAAATACAGGTAGGCTATGACAGTTATGCTGCCTGTCACACACTTTGGATGCTTTACTCTTAGCTCCTTGGTAGCACCAACAGCATAAGCAGCCTGCCTGGGGGCTAGCTAACATTTAGTTTGCTCATGTTTCGGCAGGCCTACTAAGCATGGAATTCTGTGGCTTGTGGAAAGACAATAGAAAAACGAAGTTTAAAGCTGGTTTGATTTCACCATTTACGGTCAGGAGGAGGAGTACATCTAACGGTGTTGTCATCTGAATCACCATCACAAGCTGTAGCCTATGTCTGCTTTCTACACATCCGGACGCTATACTGCGTGATGCATGGCAACTTTGCATGCAAAGAATGCGTAGGGCTGTGAACAGGTTTGTGTAGACGTTGCATGAGTGCACCCCGTCTGCCGAATTCCACGAAACCATAAAGGGGAAAATGTAGTTATCAATTCCAAATGGGTACTTCCGGGTTTGACCGACGCCAGGTGGCGCAAATGAGGGAGGTAACAGTAAGCCCCAAATCAGACGGTCCATCTGCTCACAGCTCTGAATTCCAAAAGTAGCCTAAGTGAGGGAAGCCTCGCAACTTTATCAATAAATCACAAGATGTCCATAACAAGCAGCCATAGCATTGTTTTAATCACAAAATGTGCTCTTTTACCAATCTACTCACTCTGTAAGTGGCAAATATTGTGACATTCTATTATTTTCCATTCTATTCCATTCTATTCTATTCTATTTGGTCTGGGCTATATTATATTCTTTGCAAGGCTCTGGTGTTGCTTTCCCTCAAGTTCAGTAATATTGCATAGGATGCCTCTCACTGTACTATGTATGTAAGCTCACAGTGGGCGACTTACATAACAACCCCCCTCCAAACTCCTGTAAAATTCATAATTCATATGGCAGCATGACGTGTCAGCCACATCCATACCTTGAGGGGTATTTCCATTTCCTTCCTCTGATAACACGATGCAGTATACAGCAACTTAACTAAAAGTGTTCAGTATATGTGTGTGTACTGTAATCTTCTTGGTTGAGTGCTACAGATTACTTGTAGGGAAAGGTGTAGGCCCACCTTATGCGTGTTTTTCATCAAAGGAAAAGAATATATTGGCTAGGTTGTGTCTAATTGTATTGTTGTTTGAAGGAGAGGATTGTGCACATCCCTGGAGAAGGTGCAGGACGAAGGCCAACAGTAGTTTATTTTTAATATATATATATATATTTAGGGGCTTTTATGCCTGTATTTGATAGGATAGTCTGAAATGGTGACAGGAAGCGAGTGGGAAAGAGAGACGGAGTGGGATCGGGAAATGACCCCGGCCGGACTCGAACTGGGGTCCCCGTGGGCAATATGCAAGCCCAAATGTGGGGGGCTTAGCTTAGCGCACGGCTGCACCACAGCGCCCCCCATAGAACTGTAACTTAGTTTTCAAAGTGGGATTCAAAAGGGACTTTTAGGTGTGCGGCACTCACTTTGAAAACTCTAATTGTATTGTCACCTGGTCTGGTGTCTTTGGTCGCTCATGTAGTTTTGCCCATGCTGATGGGATGTTTCCTTACGGAACAAATTTTGAAATCAAACATAAACAGGCGTACGAGCTTCCTCTCTCACTCTCTCAAATATTAAATATAAATGAAATATGTGAGGAAGCTGGACCTTTTTAGATTACAGCCAAAGCACAAGTACACAAATGTTGTGGTGGTAAAGTTGAAAGACTTTGAGACAGTGAAATACAGTTATAATGCTAAGTTAGATGTTGCTATGTAACACTATATTTAGAGTGTCAAAAGTAAACTCAAGGTATAAGCACAACAGCACATGATACTACATAGCTGTTACACCATTTGCTCCATTGTGCCTAAGGAGGTAAATAGAGACTGTGTTGTTATTGAAAAACACTAAAAACCTAACAAGGACTGCAGCAACAAACTGCAGCAAACAGCTCAGAGTCAGATAACCGTATATGACAATTACACAGGTCTACTGGTTACCCGCGTTGGGAGGAAATTGTGTTTCTTTTTGTTTTGTTTAACCCATTTTAGCCTAAGCCCTTTTTTGGAAAAGGTGCCCTCTCCCTATTGAAACCTAAATATCTCAGCCTCCGAAGCACATAAAAGCATGAAATGAATTGCATTTAAAAGCTAGAGTCTTCATCTCTTCAACCCTAGCACTACAATGTGTTCATTCAGCTCTAACATACCCAATTAACGTTTTTTAATGAAGCAGCTCAAATCTAAAGAACCTAGAGATGCAGCGTATATGTCGCTCCAGGACACAATGTTTTAACTTTTACTTCTACTTTTGACACCTCTGCTCATGGGGCCACGTCTATACTGATGATGGGCTAGACCCGAAACGTTTGTCCCGTGTCTGTCGGTTTTATTTACTTTTTTCGGCTTTGTTACAGTTTTTGATTTTGCATTCAGCTCCAGCGTGCGACTCCTTTCTTCCTTTTCATTATACTACTCTTGGAATTACGCACCGAGCGATACGATAAGATAAGACATTGGCGCGGACGCCACCCCACCATTACTATTCTGTAGGCCAGGTGAAATGTCTCAGTGTGGGCCGCAAGTGGGCCGCATGTGGGCCGCAGGTGGGCCGCATCTGGCCCCCTGGGGGGTAGTGCTGTTGGCCCACCTCTGATCCAGACGGCAGGGGTGATAGTATTCAGGGTCCATGCCTGATTTCAGGCTTGACAGAGTTTGCAAAAATAAAAACATTGAAAACAATTAGCCATTAGGTTATTCTTATCTCAGAAAGTGTTACAGGCTCAGGGTTTTCTGCTATCAGGCTTGAATAATAGTCATACACAGGCTATTAATTGTTTGAATAATGTGTCAAAATAGGCCTACGTTACGTCACTATGCAGTATCTTGTCGTCGTCATTAGAGCAGGGGAAAAAGTTCAGGCTCAGGATTTTTTTTTTCACTATCACCCCTGCTAGTGAAGGCTCTGTGGGCCAGATGAAATGCCTCAGCGCGCATGTGGGCCGCATGTGGGCCGCATGTGGCCCCCAAGGGGTCAGTGTTGCCAGATTGGGCTGTTTCTCGCCCAATTGGGCTGCTTCGGATGGCTGTGTGCGGGTAAAAATGGCACTTAGCAGAAAAACCCGCCCAATTTTTGCCATAGAAATCAATAGAATTGGGCAGGATTTTGTGCTTCTAGGCGGGTTTTCAGATTTTTTTTGGGCTGGAAATCGTCAGCCTCATCTGGCAACCCTGCGGGCTGTAGTGCAGTGCTGTTTGCCCACCTCTGATCCAGACGGCCCTTCTAGCGTGAGATTGAGACTTGTCTATGGGAGTGGGATCTGATTCACCAGTCAAACTTTCTAAAAATAGCGTCATGGGAGCCATGTCATGGGATGCACCGATACCGATACTGGTATCGGTATCGGCACCCGATACTGCTCATTATACTCATACTCGTACTCGTCAAGCACTTGCCGATATCAGCTACGAGTACTACTATTACTCAAAACAACTATTACAGCTATTACACAAAACAATGCAAAATCTTGTCATGTTCTGTGCACTTGAAAACAGCATGGAAAGAAAGTTCCACCTCATACATTTACTAACATTTAAATCTACATGGAAATGGACAATAAAAATATCATAGGCCCCCCCCCCCCCCCCCCCCAGGTGGGACAATAAAAAAAAAAAAACAAGGCCATGCATTTATTTTCATTGTATTTTGGTGGTAAAAGGTATCGGTATCGGTACTCGGTATCGGCAAGTACACACATTAATGTACTCGTACTTGTATCGGTTTTCAAAAAAGTGGTATCGGTGCATCCCTAGAGCCTTGTCATGGGAGAGGGTGAAAGGGGCGATGGGCCGTCTGGTGGCACTGGTTAAGGTACCATCGCAGATAGCTGAACTTTCTCAAGCGCGGTGAAGATGCCTATCCCTAGGATTTATTTTAGGACCTGTTGGCATAGCTAATTGTAAAAAAAGGTTACTTTTTTGTCATGGAAGAGCTTCCTTCTAACTTGTCCCTGCTCACTTGCTCCCCGAGCCATGGTAAGTGAGAGAGCTATTTTTGGCAACACCCGGCAGTGAAGAACTGATGATTGTTTGTTTGTCTGCCACGTTCTGATACTTTGTAATACCTCATCACAGTTCTGCCCTACAAAAGAAAAATGCAGTAACTACTAGTGGTGAGGATTGGCACTGCCCTCACGATCCGATTCGATCACGATTCGGGAGGTAACGATCTGATTCGATTCTATGCGATTCGATCCGATCCGATTCAATTATACAAAGAATTGCAATGCATTACATTTTTACTGAAAGCAAAGCAAATGTTTCATCAGTCATGATGAGGCAATACAAGTTGTCAGATACTGAGCAACAATTTATTGGCTGTTTTCTGTATCAATCTGGATCAGTCTCTATCAGTCTGCTTTGAAGTACTTTTATTTAATTTAACATTCATTTGCTCTCGAAATATCCACGGAAGTAATTGAAACTTAAAAAAATTGCTGCATCGATTCTGGAACTTGCCGCATTGAATTGGATCGTTCGTCCATGCCCCGCATTGGATTGGATCGCTGAATCGATCATTGTTGACACCACTAGTAACTACATATTTTGTCAAAAATGAATGACTGAAAATGGTCTTAATAACACTTCGTCTATATTGTGACAAAGCCTTACGGTCCAAATGTGTCCCGTTTTAGAGATATTGCTGTTTCTGTAACTACAATATCCAACCCAAGGCTTTGAAGGCATTTTTTCTCAGCTTCATCGTTGGCACAGTTACTGCACTTTTCCTTTGTAGAGCAGAGCTCCACGTCGGAACTGGAATCAGAAATGGTGTGATCTGATGCCAAAATATATTGATAAGCAGAGTTAAGATTTCTACGCTTTTACACTTTAACTGTCAAGTACACAATATTGACTATGCAAGGAAACTACATGGCAAGGCCACAATCACTGCGTTTACATGATATTTTTTAATTCCGAATGAATTATTCTGAATTATATAGTTGCATTGAGTTTACGTTGATCTTTCCTTTAATTCCGAATTAGGAGGTGATGACGTTTTCTTTTTTTTTTAAAGTACTTATTGAGGCCTTCTGGCGTTTATTATTACAGGACAGTTGAGAGCAAACAGGAAACGATTGGTAGAGAGAGACGGGTGAGGGTCGGGAAATGACCCGGGCCGGATTCGAACCGGGGTCCCCGTGGGCATGCAAGCCCAAATGTGGGGAGCTTAGCGCGCTGCGCCACAGCGGCCCCATGACGTTTTCAAAGAGCTTTATTCAGAAGTAAATTTAGTTAATTCCGAATTACATGTCTTATGTAAACGTAGCAAATGTGCTGTGCTGTGACCCTGCTGCTGTCAGGATTAGAATATAGTGTTGTGGACATGTCCCTGTGGTCAGGATTGTAATACTGTGCTGTGGGTATGTAATAATAATAATAATATTAATAATAATATATTTTAAATTATTTGTAGCGCCTTTCAAGATACTCAAGGACACTCTACAGTAGTAGGACAGTAAACAAAACAAAACAATGCAAAAAAAACAAATGCAAGAAATACATGTTAAAAAGCATAGCAGCAGCCAGCCGGTGAAGTTAACAGTTAAGAGGCACAAAGGCTATTAGTCCCCATTTGTCCCTGTGGTCACAGGATCATAATGCCGTGTTGTTGGACATGCCCCTGGACATCAGGATTATACCAGAGAGAGAGAGGTTCCATTGGCCCATTGTTTCTGGGTTCTACAATTGCAAGGGGAGGGGGAGGGGGAATCCCCCTTTAGGCAGACCTAGGCAGACCTAAGGACTGTTCTATGCAATGCTATGAGTATTATGACACACCCCTTTAGGCAGACCGGAACCTGGTCATGTTAGGTGCCCATAGCAACCTATTACATTGGCATATCTCTATATACTTAGAGCAGTGTTTCTCAAACTTTTTCAGACGGAGGACCACTTTGTCCCCCAAAAAAAATATCGGGGACCACCTGTCAACTGAATTGGCAGTTGATGGATGCTAATTTGACACTGCTAATTTTTATGCAGATCGCTTACTTTTTATTCACATTATAACCTGGTCTTATGTGTTGAAAACATGAAAATGTTACAAATATAGCCTACTGCTAGCTTATCTTGGAAAAGTAGAAATCCCCTCGCGGACCACCTGAGCTCTGTCGCGGACCACTAGTGGTCCCCGGACCACACTTTGAGAATCACTGACTTAGAGAATCTCTGGTTATACTGCCGTGTTGTGGACATGCCACTGGACATGTGTTGTGGACGTGCGTGCCCCTGTGGTCAAGATTGTAAATGCTGTGCTGTGGACGTGCGTGCCCCTAGTGACATCTGGATGAGTGACCATGCTAATTATACTTCTACTGCTCCTCAGTCACCAGTGATCCACTTGGACCATGTGGTGCGTGCAAACCACATAGATCCGTGTGTGTGTGTGTGTGTGGGTGTGTGTGTATGTGTGTGTGTGTGTGTGTGTGTGTGTGTGTGTGTGTGTGTGCAGCTTGGCATGTTTTGTTTTTAAGCACATACAGTAGGATCAGGTGTGTGTGTGTGTGTGTGTGTGTGCGTGGGGTGGGGGGGTGTTAGTGGTGGTGGTGGGGTTCACAATTTGATTAGTCTGCTGGTGCAGCTCGTTCAGTGTACTGTAATTGCAAAAGAAGGATTTGTTGAATCCTTACAGAAGAACTAAGTCACCTTTGTCATATTGAGTGACCTCACTACCCATAACAACAGAGTTAATGAGTAACCATAGTGCAACAACTTCCTTTTGGAAAATATCTACGGCAATTCCAGTAATGCACACACAGTGGGGGGATTCCAGAAGACTTGATCGGGTCAAGTTAAATATGTACAGCATTTCCAGTAATAGGCCTACACACCCAGTATAAGTTGACTCCACTCGGTCAAACAGACTTGATTGGGTTAAGTAGAGTGTACATTTTTTTGCAGTGTCATCTGCATGGAACGCATGAAAAAAAGCTAAAAGAAAACATAGCTGCTAATATTTTGTACTAATGTATATCATTGCTAATAATGTTTTTATTAATTTCAAGTTGTGTTTGACATCTGACAACAGAGCAATCATGTGCTAAGCATGTGTTTTGTGATATATTTAAAGGCCAACTTCCGATAAAACTCAGTTTTACTCAGTCCTTTCGGAGATCGGACGGTCACCCCAAGTTAAACTCACTTGCAAGGCTCTCATAGCGGTGCGTCAACTCTCCTGGCTGTGTTTCCCGGTGTTTCCCAATTTACATAAATAATGCAGAGAAACTAGGACTGGGCGGTTAATCGAGTTTTACGGTTTCTCGAGAAGTTTTATGAAATCGATTAGTATTTTGACATATCGAATATATCGAGTTTAGACTGTAAATGCGTAAGATTTCGGCACTCTGATTTCCCTTCTGTGCTGTGGAGCGGTCCGCCCCGCCTCCTCCTTGCGTGTGTTTCCCCCCAACAGAGCTGGCTCTCCCCTCCCCCCGCCCCTTCTCCTCCTCCCCCTCCCCTTGCGTGTAGCGGCGTGTGTTTGTGTTGATAAACTCTATCAACATGGCGGCGCCCACAGAAGAATCCGAAACAGCAGAATTTGCTCCAAAGAAAAGGACGAACGGCTCAATAATATGGCGTTATTTCTGATTTAGAGCCTCTGATGAGGAGCATCTCTATAAGAGGCTTTGTGCGTTGGTCCGTCCGTCCGTGATGCTTTTTGTCAGACATCTTTCTCTCTCGGTAAACCGGCTGTGCTAATACAGCCGTGATGCGTTTCCCAATCATTGGAAACCGCTTCGAAATGATAATAAACAACTAAAATATGATTTAAGTGTTTCTAGAAAGTTACCGCTGTTTTTATAAGTGCATACAGTGACACTAATAAGCGTTTATTACTGCCGTTTTCTCTATCACCGCAGCATACTGACGAGGCACCCCTCGCTTCACAAATAGTGCCGTCTAGAAACAAAGACCGTTTTATTTTCGTTCCGCCTGGAAGCGGTCCGGAGCAACGGGCCTGACTCCTGTCTGACTCTAGCCTGGGAACTCCCATACTGCCTTTAGTTCTACACATTGAGAGTAAATAGATCTATTTACTCTCAATGGTTCTACACAATCGTTTGTGATTAGGTCTGGTGTTAACCAGGCAAGTCTGACTCTAGTCTAGTATAGCCTTTGATCTCACATGGTTTAAGCATTTTGATATTTTTGATATTTTTGTACATATTATCTTCCTTAAAATAACAAACAGAACAAAAAATGACATTGTAATTTCAACATTGAACATCTTTTGGCTAGATAGCCACCGAGCTTTTTTTTTTAAAAAAAGGGTTTTTTTTCCCTTGCATAGATATCGAGATATATATCGTATATCGAGATATAGCAGACACTAATCGAGATTATTGTTTTTCTCAATATCGCCCAGCCCTAAGAGAAACGAGCGAATCACGAAAGCCTTTCTGTGTTTCGTCACGTCGAAAGAAGGCGTTGCCCACAAAGGTTTATATCGACCCATTTATCTAAAAACATGTCGAGTAATTTTTTTCTGCTTGTTTTCAAAACAAGCAACGTCTGGTGGCCCGAAACATAGCTTAGCTTAGCTATCAGCTGGTTGCTACTCTCAGGTACACACACAGCACAAAGCCTCATACATAAAGCCTGCTCACTCCGGTTGCTCCGTGCCTGCAGCTCGCCTAGGGGTCGCTGTCGAAAGAGCACAGCCCTGAATGGAGCCTGCACGCCTCCGTTGGCGCCCCTATAGTGCAGTACCACCCGGGGAAGTGGCGACTCTGTTTCCCATTACATTCTCTCCAAGAACTGGAGGACTGAGCCAATCAGAGACGCGTTTCTTTGAGAGCAGGAGGAGTGAGCCAATCAGAGACGCATTTCCACGAGAAACACGGAACACTCTCTCGTTTCTCCACAAGCCACCTTGCCAGCTTGCAAAAACGTCTTGAAACAAAGCAACCAGAACGTTTTTTAAAACAGGACCAACGCGTAACACATTCAATAACAATTGGGAACACGGCAATATTAATTAAATGACGTTGACAGGCCATCTTTAAGCACAAATCAAACCAAATGAAATCACATTGCTACTGCTGATCATACTTTTATATTGTAGTTTTGTTCTGTGAATCAGAGCAGATTGTAATATTTATAGTGTGTAATATTCATAATATTTGCAATGACATACAAGACAGATCACAGTTATTGTGACTAGTGACTATTGTGACTAGTGACAATAATATCCTGTTACTATCCACCCATATTCAATATTCAAGTTCAAGTTTGTTTGTCCCCAAGGGTAGGTTTGTAATAGACATTTAAAAACATTCAGAACAGATAACAAATAGGCTAATAAAACACCATAAAGACAGGGAGCTGGGGTCTACACAACCCAAGGACATAGTACCGGTAAGTACATAAGACTGGGACCAATACACAGAATTAAAAAAATCAATAATATAAAACAAATATGAAGTAAGAGGATAAAAGAATGAAATAAAAGGTCAGATCAAGACATGAGACACAAGATATGACATATTGCATTTATACAGCAGGTGAATGAGGACCTCAGATTGCATCTTGTGTACATTATTACAGTATTGTGGTCTTCAGTCATTCATTTACTCATTTCTACTCCACATTATTACATTGTTGCTCGCATGTCCTGCTAAGAAACAAAGGCTGTCACCTTGCAAAGCGTGTTGCGAGGCAGGCTATGTAGGCTGTGTGCACGCTGGGCTTGGTAGGCTACTGTTCGTCCATCATTCCAATGTTCCCTTATCAACCATGCCATAGTCACATATAGGGCTGGGCGGTATACCGCTAAAAAAACGTGATAACGGTTCCACTTACACAAGGTTCACATTTTGATGAGAGAATGTTTTTGATGAGAGAAGGTTTTTTTTGTTTGTTTTTATTCCAAAACAGTGATTAAAATTGAAATGAAGATAAATTTAAATTCAGGATTTGATCTCATTTTTTAATTAAATTTCAGTCTTTTCTTCAGAAACATTGATATGTGGGGGGAAATCGCTGCTTATAAAAGAAACCGTGATATCAATGCAGAGAACCGTGATATCAATTTTCATCAAGAAAACTGTGATATTTTTTCCAGAACTGCCCAGCCCTAGTCACATACACATGCTGGCAGGTTTATACTAACATAACACAACATCAAATACAATGGCTACGTTTACATGATGGTTTTAATTCCGAATGATTAATTCCGAATTAAATAGTTCAGTCGAGGTTACATTGCGGTGTACTTTCATTTAATTCAAAATTGTGAAGTGTGGAATGAAGATTTATTCAGAATTAACTTGAGTTCATTCTGAATTAAATGTCTCATGTAAACGAATCCAATGATGAAATGAAATGAATCTACTCTCATACGTATATATTCACTGTTAACAAAAAAGTTTTCGTAATCTCGCCCAACACCTAAACATACAGTTGGGGTTAGATGCTGGTTCTGGTGCTGGTTCTGGTTCGATCACCTCCACGATGGTGATTCTGCCAGGGTTCCACACACAGTCCTCCTCCAGGCCGCTGGGCACCATGCCACAGTTAGGGGGGCACCAGGCTGAGTCGTAGCCCTCGTCATGCCAGGTCTTCTGCAAGGGGTGGCCTTGACGATCAATCTTCTTCACTTTGCCAACTCTTACATTCACCTTGATGACCACACGCTGGGACTTATCCAGGTCAAGAGGGTACCTCCAGGCCTTATCTAATTCTCGGCTGAGGTAGACCCCTCTACCCAGCATGCCACCACTGGACTGCTTGAAGCCTTCTTTCTTGATCTTTTCAGCGGCCTCTCTGGATGTGCCGTGGTACATGATGTACTGTTGACTCATTACTACTGGGCTGGAGAGGATATTCAGTTTACTGTACATTGTCTTCTCACATATTGTTGATTCAGAAGGTTTGAGATGATTTAAAAAAGGCCCGTTCATTACAGAGTAATTGCATTGTAAGGTCCGTTAAGGCCCTAAATGAGACTTTCTGCTTTCACAAATTAACTAAATTAACCCCTTAGCGCAGCACTGTGGCTCTCTATAATGTCATGGCAATGTTGTTATGATGTAGTTAAGCATTTTCAGCAAGTGAATAGGGTCGCCAGCGACCCCTGCTGCAGTAAGAGGCTACAGAACATTAGAAAAAGATAAAATATAATTTTGTAAAAAAAAAACATGTTGATTCATGCAAAGAGACCAGTTTAGACTACATTTGACAAACTGTATGGAAGTTTCTGGGCTGCAGTAGCTGAGGTTGCAAATTAATGATTAGCCCATTTTAGCCTGATGACACATACGCTGCATTCAGGCTATTGAGATTTGAGTTTTTTTTTAATCAAAATGTGGGTACATTTGAGCTGAATGAACCCATACTAATGCATGATGAAGATCATAGCTTTTACATACAACTTATTTGATGTTTGTATATCAGCGTTTCCCACAGAAATTTTGGAAACTATGGGGGCAGCCGGGATGTTTTTTTCCCCCCCTTGGGGGGAGGGGTGTGGGGTGTGGGGGGTGTCTTTTCACGGGCCTTTTTTTTGGGGGGGGGGTGTATTCACGCAGTGTAAATGCAAAATGGCAAGACAATGAGTACAGTATGACATTGGCGTATGGAGAAACTATACTGTCGGCCTAGGCCTACATTTCAGCCATTTATATTTTGAGAAATAAGGCTACATAATACACATGCAGGGGTCTATGTAATGAAAAAAATAATAAAACAAAATAGGAGCAGAGATAAGAATTTAAGATTACTGTGAAATTGTTAACGCATAAACAAAAAGGGTCTAAGAGGGTAGGCTATGCCTTTTCCCCACACACACATAGGCGTACACATTCTACATGGGTTCTGGTCACAGGGCCTGTTTTTCAAAATTCCTCCCATTAAAAGGGCTGAACAACATATTACACATTTATGTCTATATTCACATTCATTACACATTAATTTCTATATGCAGCCCGATGTCTCCTCTGCCTTGTCAATAAAGGCCTGTCACCTAACTCATTACAACTGTAAAACAAAGCCTGGGGAGTGTTAGTAAACTCATCCCAACTGTCCCTTCTCTGAAGGTTTTGGTAACACTTTATTTTAGGGACACATCTATTAGCACTAATACATAAAATATTAATGCATGTGTAAGTAACTTGTAAGGCATGTACTAAGCAAAATAAGACAGTTGTTAAGCATGTATTCACAAATGTCTTGTTCATGCACAATAAGGGATTTATTACCAATATAACCTCAGTAAGGACCTAGTAGACCTAGATTTCTATTTATGTGTAAGCAGTAAGGGCCAGAATACAATGTGTATAAGCTCCTGGTACACTGTGTGAACAAACCCTGAACAGTGTGAAAACAGATGTGGAATAAGGGTCCCTATTCTAAAGTGATGCATTGCTCAGCCCAGATGGCTTAGGGCCCCCGCACTACCTAGGGCCCCCAATCTACGTCCCCCCCCCGGGAAACAAAGTGTAAGAACATTTCAGATTCCACACTAGTCTCAGTAGATATGAAGATCTCATGTATTCTACTCATTATGTCAATGAGTAATTGGAAGCATTATATAGCAAGGATTGGACGTAAAGTTATCAATGACGGTGGGTGGTGAGATGTCATTTTTTCATACACCAATTAGTTTTAATTGTAAAAACCCTACAATAAATGCAGAATATAACGATGAGTAATAGTTTGGAAGCGAAACTAAGCTATTCCTCTCTGATAAATACGTTTGAGAAACTTAGCTACAAGAAGTGCAGTGCATGATGGGTACACCCTTAGTCAGAAATGCAATGCATGGCCAATGCAGCAATGATAATATTTCTGTTGTTACGTACATGGCAAATTGTTTGGATAGCAACTAAATTTCACAAGTGAGGGGAGGAGCTAAGGACGTAGGCTCAGAGCTGGGTAGGTTGTCTGTTGGCCTAGATTGCGTACCCATCATGCACTGCACTTCTTGAAGCTAATGTTCTCAAACATTCACTTAATTATCACAAAAGAGTAGTTTAGTTTTGCTTCAAAACTATTATTCTAATGTTCTGCATTTACTTTGGGGTTTTTACAATTAAAACTCAGTGGTAAATGACAAAAAATTACATCTCACCAACACACCGCCATTGACAAGTGTACGTTCAAGCCTTGCTATATATAGGCTCTTGTTACCTCCCTCTCATTGATATGAACAAGAGAAAACTAGATGACTCAGCTGGGTAAGTGTTAATTATTTGATATACCCTTACACTTTGTAGACCGGAGCGGCTAGGTAGTGCAGGCCTGGGTGGTGTGGGGGCCCTAGGACTTTGGTAGTGCAGAGGCCCTGAGCCATCTGGGCTGACCAATGCATCACTTTAGAATAGGGACCCTTATTCTGCATCTGTTTTCACACTGTTCAGGGTTTGTTCACACAGTGTGTCGGGAGCTTATACACATTGTATTCTGCCACTTACTACTTACTAATAAATAGAAATATAGGCCTACTGGTCCTAACTAAGGTTATCAGTAATACATCCTTAATTGGGCATGAACAAGACATTTGTGAATACATGCTTAACAACTGTCCGATTTTCCTTAGTACATGCCTTACAAGTTACTTACACAGGCATTAATATTGTATGTATTAGTGCTAATAGATGTGTCCCTAAAATAAAGTGTTAACAAGGTTTTTTTAATTGCTCCCAAACCCAAGTTAACTACAACAACTTGACTAGGCTTTTGACCCCTCTGTCTTTCAAGCACTTGTGGTTTTCTCTAAGCTTATAGGATGTATTTACTCCAGGAGGAAAATGCGAAGGAAATAGTAATTCAAATCGTTTTGAACAAAAACGGAAATCGTTAAAAAAAAAAAAAAAGTAAAAATTTTTTTTTTTTTTTTTTTTTTTTTTTAACTTTTTTTTAACATTTTCGGAAACTATGGCGGCCAAATTTAAACTATGGCGGGCCGCCATAGTTTCCTCAATGTATGGGAAACACTGTATATGCTTCGGAGGCTTCGATATTTAGGATTTAAGGACAGATGGCACCCTTTCCCAAAAAGGGCTTGGGCTGAAATGTCAAGAGGAAGTTGATGAGAATATATTCACCTGTTAATGCTGCTTGATGATGTGATGATGTAGAAAATGGATTCAACGGAGTGACTTCGTGTCCCTTGTGATTAAAACGTGCAAGGAAGTACGGTGGCTCCTGACTGTACTTGTAGCAGGACGAATGACTGAAACTTTCATTTTAAAGCAGTTTTATGTTTAACTTGGACCCTGTGAGTGAGCGAAGGTCAAATCGGTGAGGCATTTCATGTATTATATAGTTTCATTTTCACTGAGACAGGGCAACTGTCAACGAGCCAAATGCTGGTAAAACCTGGATGTGGCTGGTAATACAGTGCACAGCAATAATGAGTACACCCTTGTTGAAAAGTAACAATTTTGAACAATATTTTAATAAACACAAAGGTTATTCCCAAAATGCTCATAGAGTAAGTGCTGTATGATACAACATCTTTTGAGCTTACTGCAGAAAAGTAAGGTCAATAGTATAACTTAAATGACATATAAGTTACATATTTGTGAAATTATGCTGGTGCAAAAGTGAGTACACCCTATGTTAAACTTCCATAGAGAGTGTCTGAGAAGGGGCAGTGTTGGCCTGAAATTTCGCAAAATTGAAAGAGATTAAAAGGGAGGTCATGGGTGTGCATTTCATGGTTGCCTTACATTGAACTTTTACATTTTGAGTCTGCATCTGGCTAAAATGAATATATGTGATATTTGAATGAAATCCTACAGAAAGTATCATGATCTGCTTCAGTAGTTACAGTACATGTTGACAAACATGTCATAAGTCATGAAATTCATTTACTCATTTCTACTCCAGCATTATTACATTGTTGCTTGCATGTGTTGCCAAGAAACAAATTCTGTCACCTTGCAAAGTGTGTTGCAAGGCAGGCTATGTACTGTGCAAGCTGGGCTTGGTAGTCTACCGTTCGTCCATCATTTTCCCTTATCAGCCATGCCATGGTCACATTTGCACACTGGCAGGTTTATACGAACATAACACAACATAAACCACAATGATGAAAGGAAATGAATCTACTCTCATACGTATATTCACTGTTAATGCAAGGCAAGGCAAGGCAAGGCAATTTATTTCTAAAGCGCATTTCATACATGGAAGCAATTCAATGTGCTTTACAAAGAGATGAAAACCATGCAAAAAAGACAAAAAGCATAGTAACAATAACCATGTAAGGCATGCAGTAAAAGAAGACAAAGGCAGATAAAAACAAGATTAAAAAAGGCAGGAATATAACAGGAAGGTAAAAACAACAGATAAAATAGCTAAAACCTGCACTTTTAATACCCAGGAGACGGTTTTCAAAAAAGTGGTATCGGTGCATCCCTATTATTTCTATTATTGCATTACTCTGTAGATCCTGCAGGGGGCATGACACGGGAGGATGTGCAGCTGGAGCTCCCGGATGTCCAAGGGGGTTACGACAGCTCTTTCAGAACTGAAACAAATTCGTAACACAGATAATATCAATAATATAGTAATAGCTTCAGCTAAGTGTAATGTAATGTAATATTTATTTCTATTATTGCATTACTCTGTAGATCCTGCGGGGGGAATGACGCGGGAGGATGTGCAGCAGGAGCCCCCGGATGTCCAGGGGGATTACGTCGACAGCTCTTTCCCCGGCGAGGACCCCCCCGTCACCCACCAAGTGGCCTCCGCACCCATGCCCACAGACTGCGGTGAGTGAGTCAGTGGATGGCAATGACGTCATTGCCATTGAATGAATGAATAAAAAGAAGAAGAAATAACTTAAAGAAGAAAAAAATCAGTGCAAACCTTTTAAAAAAAAAAATGTAATCTTTTTGTTCAGCACCAGGGATTGTGCACAAGTAACTCTCTACGAGTGAGTCCGTGGGCCAGGGATGGGGAACCTTTTCCATGGGGGGGGGGGCACTTCACTTCAAATTCCGTACTTCAAGGGCCGTACTATGGACACAAAGCAGGATTTCTTCCTGCACTCTAGGCCTATATTGAAGGCAGCCACCTTAAGGATAACTGCGGTATTTTCAACATTAAGCCTCATTTCCGAGTTGTCTGCAATGTTCTAGAACTCCCTTCACCGTTTTTTTGATGTTCACGGCTGTCTCGGGTATTTGCCTAATTTTGATTCATCCCAACCTGCTTCAGAATGGCAAGTCACCTGCATGTCCAACCAGGTCCTTAAAAGCACCAAAAACGAACATTTTCATAAACATCAACTCACCGGAGTGGTTACTGGTCTTCACTGGTCATCCATATCAAATTTTGTTGCGAAAAGATGCTTCTGTCGTGTTTAATTTGACATGTTGTAAATCCCATTGAGTTCGATTGAAGACTGGATGTTGGTTGATATTACACCGAAACCGGAAATGGTGTAGTTGTTGTTTGTAGTACAAAGACGAATACAACTGCAAAAAAATACAGTAATACTATGACATTTACAAAGAATATATAATCTGCTCCTCCAACTTTCCAACACAGTCTCTGTCTGGTGTGGCGCAGAGCCATCTAATATCAGAGTTACGCCACTCCCATAGACCTCTATGGACCAATCTTTCCACAGCAATGGCGGCTCTCATGGAGCCTCACGGAGCGTTAACATGGAAATCCCCATTGACTTTAGTTCTATTAGAAGTTACTTAGTTCCAGGAGGTGGCCGTAGAACACAGAAAATGTGGTAAAGGTAATGTAATTTGTTTGTACTTAATCTTTGTTTGGTATGTGATGGTTCTGTGTTAGTTTCCAACGAACAGAAGTTTACTGTTAAGAAACATTTTAATCTACGCGAATCACATCACCAACCGACTTCCTGGTCCCCGGTTTGCGCAACTCTGTTATTAAATGGCTCTGGTGTACCGATTACTGACAGCCTAGTTTCTCTATTTATTTACGTGCTCAAGGACAATGAACAATTGACCTCAATGGCGCCATCAAGTGGTGTGGAGTGTAGGACATCAGATTCAACTGCTGAGCGGAAGTGTATCCATGGCTGTGTGATGGCTTAGACAATAGTTGTGCATGAACGAGCTGCCAAATAAAACATGATAGAAGCATCTTTTCGCAACAGCATTTCATATGGATGACCAGTATGAATGTCTGAGCCTTGTTTAAGAAAAGCATTTTAAGTTTAAGAAGTTGCATTTAAATGCTAAGACCCTCATCTTTCATTAGAATGTGTTCATTCATCTCAAACAAGCAGAGATTTTTAATAAAGTTGTCTCAAATCTCATGAGCCTGAATGTTGCGTAATGCAGCTCCAGGCTCCATGGCCAATGTTGCACAAAGCAACATCAGGCATCAATGGGTTAATCACTGCTGTGAGAATACATGGGGGTGGCGTAGACAGACTTAATTTGACAATTTTTGATAATATATATATTTTCATCATAGATAAATTTTACATTACTGAAAAAAAAAATACAGAGGACATGACCTCTCTGTCCCCAATGGTAGTTACGGCCATGGTTCCTGATAATTAGGGCCCGAGCACCGGAGGGTGCGAGGCCCTATTGTTCTTGCAATGTTTTTTATTATTAGGGCCCGAGCACCGGAGGGTGCGAGGCCCTATTGTTCTTGCAATGTTTTTTATTATTTTTTGTCTTCTTACCGCACGTCGGGCCCATTTTGAGGGGGTTGCCATGCGTAACTTTTAACGAAACTCGGCACAGGCATTCGGTATGTGGGCACGAAGGACTCCAAAAATGCCCCGCCCCCAAATCGGCCCAGGGGCTCTGTAGCGCCCCCTTAAGTCATGGGCCTATGGGGAGGGACCGGCAAAAAGTTGAAGCTACGGACTCCAAAATTGTTTTGGTTGTATATCTCACTGAGACAAGCAAAAAAGTCTTTGAGATGCCATGGCCACACCCAACAGGAAGTGAGGTAATTGGACTTAAAGTTGAACTTTTGTCAACTTTTGACATACGACAAAATTGTCATACCATGAACTTTGATGTACTTGTCCTGAACCGTACAACTGTTCGGTTTCGTTTCAATTTGTAAATGATCTTAAGACATCGCAGATGATATATTGCGAAGGAATTTTCAATATATTGTAAGAAAACAAGATGGCGGCTTGCTGAAGTCCGATGACAAAATCGCAGAAAATGTTCTTCTACTGTGACCCTTCTGAGGGGGTTACCATGCATATCTTTCAACATTGCTTCGCACAGGTGTTTGGTAAGGCAGCACGTACCTCTCAAAACAAGCCCCACCCCTAACTCAGCACATGGGCTCTGTAGCGCCCCCCTAAGTCCTGGGCCTATGGGCCTGGACCGGCATAAAGTTGAAGCTACGGACTCCAATTTTTTTTGGGTGTGTATCTCACTAAGAGAAGCAAAAAAGTCTACAGGAGGCCATGGCCACACCCAACAGGAAGTGAGGAAATTGGACTGTAATTTCAACTTTTGACATACGACAAAATTGTCATATCATGAACTTTGATGTACTTGTCCTGAACCGTACAACTGTTCGGTTTCATTTCAATTTGTAAATGATCTTAAGACATTGCAGATGATTTATTGCGAAGGAATTTTCAATATAATGTAAGAAAACAAGATGGCGGCTTGATGTATTCTGATGGAAAAATGACAGAAAATGTGCCTCCACTGTGCCCTTTCTGAGGGGGTTGCCATGCATATCTTTCAATGTTGCTTTGCACAGGTGTTTGGTAGGCCACAACGTACCTCTCAAAACAAGCCCCACCCCTAACTTAGCACATGGGCTCTGTAGCGCCCCCTAAAGTCATGGGCCTAAGGGGCGGGACCGGCATAAAGTTGAAGCTACAGACTCCACATTTTTTTTGTGTGTGTATCTCACTAAGCCAATCAAAAAAGTCTTTAGGATGATATGGCCACACCCAACAGGAAGTGAGGTAATTGGACTTGAAATGCAACTTTTGACATACAACAAAATTGTCATACCATGAACTTTGATGTACTCGTCCTGAACCGTACAACTGTTCAGTTTCGTTTCAATTTGCAAATGATCTTAAGACATTGCAGATGATATATTGCGAAGGAATTTTCAATATGTTGTAAGACAACAAGATGGCGGCTTGATGTATTCTGATGAAAAAATGACAGAAAATGTGCCTCCACTGTGCCCTTTCTGAGGGGGTTGCCATGCATATCTTTCAATGTTGCTTCGCACAGGTGTTTGGTAGGGCAGCACGTACCTCTCCAAACAAGCCCCACCCCTAACTCGGTTCATGGGCTCTGTAGCGCCCCCTTAAGTCATGGGCCTATGGGGCGGGTTCAGCATAAAGTTCAAGCTACGGACTTCAAAATTTTTATGGATGTGTAACTGACTAAAATGAACAAAAAATGTCATGCACTGACATGGCCACGCCCAGCAGGAAGTGAGATAATTGGACCTCTTATTGAAACAGGAAGTTGGCCACCATTTTAGCCGTTTTAACCGTTTTATCTTGATCGGTTTCGTTTCAATTCATAAGTGATCTCAAGACATTGCAGATGATATATTGCGAAGGAATTTTCAATATGTTGTAAGAAAACAAGATGGCGGCTTGCTGAAGTCTGATGAAAAAATCACAGAAAATGTGCTTTTACTGTGCCCTTTCTGAGGGGGTTGCCATGCATATCTTTCAACATTGCTTCGCACAGGTGTTTGGTAAGGCAGCACGTACCTCTCCAAACAAGCCCCACCCCTAACTCAGCACATTGGCTCTGTAGCGCCCCCCTAAGTCCTGGGCCTATGGACCTCGACCGGCATAAATTTGACGCTACGGACTCCAAATTTTTTGGGGGTGTGTATCTCACTAAGACAAGCAAAAAAGTCTACAGGAGGCCATGGCCACACCCAACAGGAAGTGAGGTAATTGGACTTGAAGTTGAACTTTTCACATATGCCCAAATTGTCATACCATGTACTTTGAAGTACTCCTCCTGAACCGTACACTTGTTTGGTTTTGTTCCAATTTGTAAATGGTCTTAAGACATTGGAGATGATATTTTGTGAAGGAATTTTCAATATGTTTTAAGAAAACAAGATGGCGGCTTGATGAATTCTGGTGAAAAAATTACAGAACATGTGCCCTTTCTGAGGGGGTTGCCATGCATATCTTTCAAAGTTACTTCGCACAGGTGTTTGGTAGGGCAGCACGTACCTCTCCAAACAAGCCCCGCCCCTAACTCGGTACATGGGCTCTGTAGCGCCCCCTTAAGTCATGGGCCTATGGGGCGGGTTCAGCATTAAGTTCAAGCTACGGACTTCAAAATTTTCATGGATGTATAACTGACTAAAACAAACCAAAAATGTCATGCAGTGACATGGCCACGCCCAACAGGAAGTGAGATAATTGGACCTCTTATTGAAACAGGAAGTTGGCCACTATTTTAGTTTGCAGTGTTTTTAAAACAGTGCAAATGCATGTGTTCATGCATATAATGAATATAAACCTTTTTCTCTATACCTACTATGGCAACCTGATATAGCGCCACCATATGGTAGGCAAATGAACTGCAGTAAAAGTGGATGTCTTAAATATCTTTATCTCGTGAACCGAACATCGTAGAGACTCCATTTTTGTTTTGGGCAGGATGCGACGGGAGTTGGAGCGATATGCCTTGAACCGTAGGTGCGAGGGCCCGTCATCGCCGCTCGCGGCTTTAATTAGGGCCCGAGCACCGGAGGGTGCGAGGCCCTATTGTTCTTGCAATGTTTTTTATTATTAGGGCCCGAGCACCGAAGGCGCGAGGCCCTATTGTTCTTGCTCGGATTATTATTATTATTATTATTATTTTTCTTTTTCATCCACGTTCGGGCTGTGCATTTGGTGTGGGAAGCACTTGGTGGCTCGGCCTTTTGCATGGTGATTGGACATGGCAACCGCTACTCAGAACCGGAAGTTCGGATCCGGATTGGCCCCGGGCACAGAATAGCGCCCCCTATCGCATTGAAATCCCTGGCTGACATATAGTTTGTCGTTTGGCCACGAAAAAAAATATGCATATATATCTCACTAAACCAAACAAATTTGCAATGCCAACCCATTAGCCACGCCCAACAGGAAGTGAGATAATTGGACTTTTTTCAAATTTACATGTAATGGGATTTGAAACAATCCTCCTAAACCGTACATCGCACTCACTTTATATTTGTTGTACTTGAGCTCAAGGCATTGACGATGACAAATTGCGAAGGAATTTTTGATATCTCGTAATTTGACAAGATGGCGGCTTAATGAATTTAGGCATCTAATTTTAAAACAGGAAGTTGGCCACCATTTCAGTTTGGAGTGTTTTCAAACGGTGCAAACTCACACATGTATGCATATAATGACTATACATTTTTGTATATGCCTGAAATTGAGGCCACGCCCCAAAACACTTTTAGGGGCGGGGCCAACATCTACTTTGAGCTACAGACTCGGGAGTTTTTTTAAGTTGTGTATCTCACTAAGGCGAACAATAAAGTCCATACAACGATATGGCCACGCCCAACAGGAAGTGAGATATTTTGACTTTTTTGGCATTTAAAAACAGGAAGTTGGCCACCATTTCAGTTTGTGGTGTTTTAAAACAGTGCAAAGCACACATGTATGCACATAATGAACAACTAACTCTACTATAAGCCTGAAATGTAAATAAGGTATAGCGCCACCAAGTGGTAGGCAAAGGAACTGCAGGAAAAGTTTCATTCTTCAATATCTTGGGAACTGAACATCGTACAGACTCCATTTTTGTTTTAGGGGGTCATAGCAACACGCTAATCATGACAATGCTAATGCTAATTTTGAATGCTAATTCATGCTAATTAGTTTTTCTTCAATATCTCGTGAACCGAACCTCGTACAGACTCCATTTTGGGGGGGGGGGCATAGCAACATGCTAGGTGGCATGCCACGCCCCTGCACAATGTACGCCCTGCACAGACCTGTCCGAAGCTGGCGTATATGTGACTGCAGTGGCTACCAGGTCAGTGCCACCATGTTTTAGACAAATTAATTGCTATAAATATGGAAATTAAAACATTTTGCATGCGTCTATATGACTGAAATGGCAATGCAAAGACGGCAGTGCTAAGACAATGACGCCTTCTCCTTCCTCATACCTGTCAGAAAATTGTTACACTTCATCCGTTTTTCACAGGTAGGGGTGTATTAGGGCAGGGCGATGTGCCATGCCCCCCGGGCCGCAGGTGCGAGGGCCCGCCAAGGCCGCTTGCGGCTTTAATTAGGGCCCGAGCACCGAAGGCGCGAGGCCCTATTGTTCTTGCTCGGATTATTATTAGGGCCCGAGCACCGAAGTGCAAGGGCCACGCGGTGGCCCTTCGCCCTCTCGGTGCGAAGCCCTATTGTTTTCCGAAAAATTATTATTATTATTATTATTTTTCTCCTTAGTCTTTAGCACTGTTGGGCCATTTTTCGGGCACTTCCGGTGCTCGTACACTTACGCCACTTGGTACACACATTGGAGATTCCCACCGCTACTCAGACGCCGAATATTAACCCCCGATGGAACACGGGTACGAGGCCACGCCCCCAAAAGCGTTTAGGGGCGGGGCCGACATATACTTTGAGCTAGAGACTCGGGACTTTTTTTAGGGTGTGTATCTCACTAAGGCGCATCATAAAGTCCGATACAACGATATGGCCACGCCCAACAGGAAGTGAGATATTTTGACTTTTTTGGCATTTTTTAGCATTTTTTACGTACTTTTACGTACTTGTCCTACACCGTACATCGTATTGACTTCATATTCTGTGGACATGAGGTCAAGGCATTGAAGATGATATATTGCGAAGGAATTTTTCATATCTCGTAATTTGCCAAGATGGCGGCTCCATGAATTTAGGTATCTAATTCTAAAACAGGAAGTTGGCTACCATTTCAGTTTGGAGTGTTTTGTAACAGTGCAAACGCACACATGTATGCATATAATGAAAACTAACTTTTCTATATGCCTGAAATGGAGGCCACGCCCCCAAACAGGTTTAGGGGCGGGGCCAACATCTACTTTGAGCTAGAGTCTCGGGACTTTTTTTAAGTTGTGTATCTCACTAAGGCGCACAATAAAGTCCATATAACGATATGGCCACGCCCAACAGGAAGTGACATATTTTGACTATTTTGTCATTTTAAAACAGGAAGTTGGCCACCATTACAGTTTGGAGTGTTTTAAAACCCTGCAAACGCACACATGCATGCATATAATGAATACTTACTTTTGTATATGCCTGAAATGGAGGCCACGCCCCCAAACACATTTAGGGGCGGGGCAAACATCTACTTTGAGCTACAGACTCGGGACTTTTTTTAAGTTGTGTATCTCACTAAGGCGCACAATAAAGTCCATACAACGATATGGCCACGCCCAACAGGAAGTCACATATTTGGCATTTTAAAACAGGAAGTTGGCCACCATTTCAGTTTGGATTGTTTTAAAACCCTACAAACGCACACATGTATGCATATAATGAATACTTACTTTTGTATTTGCCTGAAATGGAGGCCACGCCCCCTAACACATTTAGGGGCGGGGCCAACATCTACTTTGAGCTAAAGACTCAGGACTTTTTTAAAGTTGTGTATCTCACTAAGACGAACAATAAAGTCCATACAACGATATGGCCACGCCCAACAGGAAGTCACATATTTTGACTTTTGAAACAGGAAGTTGGCCACCATTTCAGTTTGGAGTGTTTTGTAACAGTGCAAACGTACACATATGTGCATATAATGAAAACTAACTTTTGTATATGGCTGAAATGGAGGCCACGCCCCCAAACACGTTTAGGGGCGGGGCCAACATCTACTTTGGCCTACAGACTCGGGAGTTTTTTTAAGTTGTGTATCTCACTAAGGCGCACAATAAAGTCCATACAACGATATGGCCACGCCCAACAGGAAGTGAGATTTTTTTTCACTTTTTTGGCATTTTAAAACAGGAAGTTGGCCACCATTTCACTTTACAGTGTTTTAAAACAGTGCAAATGCACACATGTATGCACATAATGAATACTAACTCTTCTATAAGCCTGAAATGTAGATAAGGTATAGCGCCACCATGTGGTAGGCAAAGGAATGGCAGGAAAAGTGTAATTCTTCAATATCTTGGGAACTGAACGTCGTACAGACTCCATTTTTGTTTTAGGGGGTCATAGCGACATGCTAATCATGACAATGTTAATGCTAATTTTCAATGCTAGTTCATGCTAATTACTTTTTCGTCAATATCTCGTGAACCGAACGTCGTACAGACTCCATTTTTCCTGGGGGGGCATAGCAACATTCTAGGTGGCATGCCCCGTCCCTGCAATGCATGTGTGCGAGGGCCCGTCATCGCCGCTTGCGGCTTTAATTATTATTATTATTTTTCTTTTTCATCCACGTTTGGGCTGTGCATTTGGTGTGGGAAGCACTTGGTGGCTCGGCCTTTTGCACGGTGATCGGATATGGTAACCGCTACTCAGAACCAGAAGCTCGGGTCGGGGTGGGACAAGGGGACGAGGACACGCCCCCTAACGCGTAGGCCTATAGGAGCGAGCCAACATATAGTTTGAGCTACGGACTCGAAATTTTTTGGGGGTGTGTATCTCACTAAGACGAACCAAAAACGTCATACAATGCCATGGCCACGCCCAACAGGAAGTGAGATAATTGGACTTGAAGTTGAACTCTTGACATACGATGGAATTTGACACACCAAGGAATTTGAAACACTCCTCATAAACCGTACATCGCACTCGCTTTATATTCGTTGTACATGAGCTCAAGGCATTGACGATGACAAATTGCGAAGGAATTTTTGATATCTCGTAATTTGACAAGATGGCGGCTTAATGAATTTAGGCATCTAATTTTAAAACAGGAAGTTGGCCACCATTTCAGTTTGGAGTGTTTTCAAATGGTGCAAACTCACACATGTATGCATATAATGACTATAAATTTTTATATATGCCTAAAATTGAGGCCACGCCCCCATATACGTTTAGGGGCGGGGCTAACATCTACTTTGAGCTACAGACTCGGGAGTTTTTTTAAGTTGTGTATCTCACTAAGGCGAACAATAAAGTCCATACAACGATATGGCCACGCCCAACAGGAAGTGAGATATTTTGACTTTTTTGGCATTTAAAAACAGGAAGTTGGCCACCATTTCAGTTTGGAGTGTTTTAAAACAGTGCAAAGCACACATGTATGCACATAATGAACAACTAACTCTACTATAAGCCTGAAATGTACATAAGGTATAGCGCCACCAAGTGGTAGGCAAAGGAACTGCAGGAAAAGTTTCATTCTTCAATATCTTGGGAACTGAACATCGTACAGACTCCATTTTTGTTTTAGGGGGTCATAGCAACACGCTAATCATGACAATGCTAATGCAAATTTTGAATGCTAATTCATGCTAATTAGTTTTTCTTATATATCTCGTGAACCGAACCTCGTACACACTCCATTTTTTTGGGGGGGGCATAGCAACATGCTAGGTGGTATTCCACGCCCCTGCACAATGTACGCCCTGCAGAGACCTGTCCGAAGCTGGCATATATATGTGACTGCAGTGGCTACCAAGTGTAGTGCCACCGTACAGACTACATTTTTTTTGGGGGGGGGGGGGCATAGCAACATGCTAGGTGGCATTCCACGCCCCTGCACAATGTACGCCCTGCAGAGACCTGTCCGAAGCTGGCATATATATGTGACTGCAGTGGCTACCAAGTGTAGTGCCACCATGTTTTAGGCGAATGAATTGCTAAAAATGTGGAAATTAAAACATTGTGCATGCGTCTATATGATTGTAATGGCAATGCAAAGACGGCAGTGCTACGACAATGACGCCTTCACCTTCCTCATACCTGTCAGAAAAGTTTTACGCTTCATCTGTTTTTCACAGGTAGGGGTGTATTAGGGCAGGGCGTCATGCCACGGCCCCCGGGCCGCAGGTGCGAGGGCCCGCCAAGGCCGCTTGCGGCTTTAATTATTATTATTATTTGTCTCCTCCCCGCCTGTCGGGCCATTTTTGAGGTGGTTGCCATGCTCAACTTTTTACGAAACTTGGCACAGGTGTTGGATATGGGTGCGAGACGGACCCCAAAAAAGCCCCGCCCCCAAATCGGCCCACGGGCTCAGTAGCGCCCCCTTAAGTCATGGGCCTATGGGGCGGGACCGGCAAAAAGTTGAAGCTACGGACTCCAAAATTTTTTTGCTTGTATAACGCACTAAGACAAGCAAAAAAGTCTTTAAGATACCATGGCCACACCCAACAGGAAGTGAGGTAATTGGACTTAAAGTTGAACTTTTGGCAACTTTTGACATACGACACAATTGTCATACCATGAACTTAGATGTACTCCTCCTGAACGGTACACTTGTTCGGTTTCGTTTCGATTTGTAAATGATCTTAAGACATCGCAGATGATATATTGCAAAGGAATTTTTAATATGTTGTAAGAAAACAAGATGGCGGCTTGCTGAAGTCTGATGAAAAAAATATGAAAATATGCTTATACTGTGCCCTTTTTGAGGGGGTTGCCATGCATATATTTCAACATTGCTTTGCACAGGTGTTTGGTAAGGCAGCACGTACCTCTCCAAACAAGCCCCACCCCTAATTCAGCACATGGGCTCTGTAGCGCCCCCCTAAGTCCTGGGCCTATGGGCCTGGACCGGCATAAAGTTGAAGCTACGGACTCCAAATTTTTTTTGGGTGTGTATCACAGTAAGAGATGCAAAAAAGTCTACAGGAGGCAATGGCCACACCCAACAGGAAGTGAGGTAATTGGACTTGAAGTTGAACTTTTGACATATGCCCAAAGTGTCATACCATGTACTTTGAGCTAGAGACTCGGGACTTTTTTTAAGTTGTGTATCTCACTAAGGCGCACAATAAAGTCCATATAACGATATGGCCACGCCCAACAGGAAGTGACATATTTTGACTATTTTGTCATTTTAAAACAGGAAGTCGGCCACCATTTCAGTTTGGAGTGTTTTAAAACCCTGCAAACGCACACATGCATGCATATAATGAATACTTACTTTTGTATATGCCTGAAATTGAGGCCACGCCCCCAAACACATTAAGGGGCGGGGCCAACATCTACTTTGAGCTACAGACTCGGGACTTTTTTTAAGTTGTGTATCTCACTAAGGCGAACAATAAAGTCCATACAACGATATGGCCACGCCCAACAGGAAGTCACATATTTGGCTTTTTAAAACAGGAAGTTGGCCACCATTTCAGTTTGGAGTGTTTTGTAACAGTGAAAACGCACACATGTATGCATGTAATGAATACTAACTTTTCTATATGCCTGAAAAGGAGGCCACGCCCCCAAACTGGTTTAGGGGCGGGGCCAACATCTACTTTGAGCTAGAGACTCGGGACTTTTTTTAAGTTGTGTATCTCACTAAGGCGCACAATAAAGTCCATATAACGATATGGCCACGCCCAACAGGAAGTGACATGTTTTGACTATTTTGTCATTTTAAAACAGGAAGTTGGCCACCATTTCAGTTTGGAGTGTTTTAAAACCCTGCAAACGCACACATGCATGCATATAATGAATACTTACTTTTGTATATGCCTGAAATGGAGGCCACGCCCCCAAACACATTTAGGGGCGGGGCAAACATCTACTTTGAGCTACAGACTCGGGACTTTTTTTAAGTTGTGTATCTCACTAAGGCGAACAATAAAGTCCATACAACGATATGGCCACGCCCAACAGGAAGTCACATATTTGGCTTTTTAAAACAGGAAGTTGGCCACCATTTCAGTTTGGAGTGTTTTGTAACAGTGAAAACGCACACATGTATGCATGTAATGAATACTAACTTTTCTATATGCCTGAAATGGAGGCCACGCCCCCAAACTGGTTTAGGGGCGGGGCCAACATCTACTTTGAGCTAGAGACTCGGGACTTTTTTTAAGTTGTGTATCTCACTAAGGCGCACAATAAAGTCCATACAATGATATGGCCACGCCCAACAGGAAGTGACATATTTTGACTTTTTTGGCATTTTAAAACAGGAAGTTGGACACCATTTCAGTTTGTAATGTTTTAAAACAGTGCAAACGCACACATGTATGCACATGATGAATACTAACTCTTCTATAAGCCTGAAATGTAGATAAGGTATAGCGCCACCATGTGGTAGGCAATGGAACTGCAGGAAAAGTGTAATTCTTCAATATCTTGGGAACTGAACGTTGTACAGACTCCATTTTTTTTTTAGGGGGTCATAGCAACACGCTAATCATGACAATGCTAATGCTAATTTTGAATGCTAATTCATGCTAATTAGTTTTTCTTCAATATCTCGTGAACCGAACGTCGTACAGATTCCATTTTTTTGGAGGGGGGACATAGCAACATGCTAGGTGGCATGCCCCGGCCCTGCAACGTAGGTGCGAGGGCCCGTCATCGCCGCTTGCGGCTTTAATTATTATTATTATTATTTGTCTCCTCCGCGCCTGTCGGGCCATTTTCGAGGTGGTTGCCATGCTCAAATTTGAACGAAACTTGGCACAGGTGTTGGATATGAGTGCCAGACGGACTCAAATAAAGCTCAGACCCCAAATCCGCCAACGGGCTCAGTAGCGCCCCCTTAAGTCGTGGGCCTATGGGGCAGGACCGGCAAAAATTTGAAGCTACGGACTTCAAAATTGTATCGCTTGTATAGCTCACTAAGACAAGCAAAAAAGTCTTTGAGATGCCATGGCCACACCCAACAGGAAGTGAGGTAATTGGGCTTAAAGTTGAACTTTTGTCAACTTTTGACATACAACTAAATTGTCATACCATGAACTTTGATGTACTCCTCCTGAACGGTACACTTGTTCGGTTTCGTTTCAATTTGTAAATGATCTTAAGACATCGCAGATGATATATTGCGAAGGATTTTTTACTAGGTTTTAAGAAAACAAGATGGCGGCTTGCTGAAGTCTGATGAAAAAATCAAGGAAAATGTGCTTTACTGTGCCCTTTCTGAGGGGGTTGCCATGCATATCTTTCAACAGTGCTTCGCACAGGTGTTTGGTAAGGCAGCACGTACCTCTCCAAACAAGCTCCACCCCTAACTCAGTACATTGGCTCTGTAGCGCCCCCCTAAGTCCTGGGCCTATGGGCCTCCACCGGCATAAATTTGAAGCTACGGACTCCAAATTTTTTGGGGGTGTGTATCTCACTAGTACAAGCAAAAAAGTCTACAGGAGGCCATGGCCACACCCAACAGGAAGTGAGGTAATTGGACTTGAAGTTGAACTTTTCACATATGCCCAAATTATCATACCATGTACTTTGAAGTACTCCTCCTGAATCGTACAATTGTTTGGTTTTGTTCCATTTTGCAAATGATCTTAAGACATTGGAGATGATATTTTGTGAAGGAATTTTCAATATATTTTAAGAAAACAAGATGGCGGCTTGATGAATTCTGGTGAAAAAATCACACAAAATGTGCCCTTTCTGAGGGGGTTGCCATGCATATCTTTCAAAGTTACTTCGCACAGCTGTTTGGTAGGGTAGCACGTACCTCTCCAAACAAGCCCCGCCCCTAACTCGGTACATGGGCTCTGTAGCGCCCCCTTAAGTCATGGGCCTATGGGGCGGGTTCAGCATTAAGTTCAAGCTACGGACTTCACATTTTTTATGGATGTGTATCTGACTAAAACGAACAAAAAATGTCATGCAGTGACATGGCCACGCCCAACAGGAAGTGAGATAATTGGACCTCTTATTGAAACAGGAAGTTGGCCACTATTTTAGTTTGCAGTGTTTTAAAACAGTGCAAATGCATGTGTTCATGCATATAATGACTATAAACCTTTTTCTATATGCCTACTATGGCAACCTGATATAGCGCCACCATATGGTAGGTAAATGAACTGCAGTAAAAGTGGATTTCTTAAATATCTTTATCTCGTGAACCGAACGTCGTAGAGACTCCATTTTTGTTTTGGGCAGGATGAGACGGGATTTGGGGCGATATGCCTTGAACCGTAGGTGCGAGGGCCCGTCATCGCCGCTCGCGGCTTTAATTATTATTATTATTATTTTTCTCCTCCCCGCCTGTCGGGCCATTTTTGAGGTGGTTGCCATGCTCAACTTTTAACGAAACTTGGCACAGGTGTTGGATATGGGTGCGAGACGGACCCCAAAAAAGCCCCGCCCCCAAATCGGCCCACGGGCTCAGTAGCGCCCCCTTAAGTCATGGGCCTATGGGGCTGGACCGGCAAAAAGTTGAAGCTACGGACTCCAAAATTTTTTTGGTTGTATAACGCACTGAGACAAGCAGAAAAGTCTTTAAGATGCCATAGCCACACCCAACAGGAAGTGAGGTAATTGGACTTAAAGTTGAACTTTTGGCAACTTTTGACATAAAACGAAATTGTCATACCATGAACTTTGATGTACTCCTCCTGAACCGTACACTTGTTCGGTTTCGTTTCAATTTGTAAATGATCTTAAGACATCGCAGATGATATATTGCGAAGGAATTTTTAATATGTTGTAAGAAAACAAGATGGCGGCTTGCTGAAATCTGATGAAAAAAATATGAAAATATCCTTATACTGTGCCCTTTTTGAGGGGGTTGCCATGCATATATTTCAACATTGCTTTGCACAGGTGTTTGGTAAGGCAGCACGTACCTCTCCAAACAAGCCCCACCCCTAATTCAGCACATGGGCTCTGTAGCGCCCCCCTAAGTCCTGGGCCTATGGGCCTGGACCGGCATAAAGTTGAAGCTACGGACTCCAAATTTTTTTTGGGTGTGTATCTCACTAAGAGAAGCAAAAAAGTCTCCAGGAGGCCATGGCCACACCCAACCGGAAGTGAGGTAATTGGACTTGAAGTTGAACTTTTCACATATGCCCAAATTGTCATACCATGTACTTTGAAGTACTCCTCCTCAACCGTACACTTGTTTGGTTTTGTTCCAATTTGCAAATGATCTTAAGACATTGGAGATGACATTTTGTGAAGGAATTTTCAATATGTTTTAAGAAAACAAGATGGCGGCTTGATGAATTCTGGTGAAAAAATCAAAGAAAATGTGCCCTTTCTGAGGGGGTTGCCATGCATATCTTTCAAAGTTACTTCGCACAGGTGTTTGGTAGGGCAGCACGTACCTCTCCAAACAAGCCCCGCCCCTAACTCGGTACATGTGCTCTCTAGCGCCCCCTTAAGTCATGGGCCTGCGGGGCGGGTTCAGCATAAAGTTCAAGCTACGGACTTCAAATTTTTCATGGGTGTGTAGCTGACTAAAGCGAACAAAAAATGTCATGCAGTGACATGGCCAAGCCCAACAGGAAGTGAGATAATTGGACCTCTTATTGAAACAGGAAGTTGGCCACTATTTTAGTTTGCAGTGTTTTTAAAACAGTGCAAATGCATGTGTTCATGCATATAATGAATATAAACCTTTTTCTATATGCCTACTATGGCAACCCGATATGGCGCCACCATGTGGTAGGCAAATGAACTGCAGTAAAAGTGGAGTTCTTCAATATTTTTATCTCATGAACCGAACGTCGTAGAGACTCCATTTTTGTTTTGGGCAGGATGTGGAGGGATTTGGGGCGATATGCCTTGGACCGTAGGTGCGAGGGCCCGTCATCGCCGCTCGCGGCTTTAATTAACCTTGTGGCCATAATCTGTCTGAATTGAATCTTGGATCCTGCACATCTCTAAACTAAACTAAGCTACCGCTAGTTATCTTTCTCCAACTAAACTAAGCTAGTTACCTTTCTCCAGCTAAACTAAGCTACCGCTAGTTACCTTTCTCCAACTAAACTAAGCTACCGGTAGTTACCTTTCTCCAGCTAAACTAAGCTACCGCTAGTTACCTTTCTCCAACTAAACTAAGCTAGTTCTGTCAGATCCACTCTAGTCAAAAATGAGACGGGAAACAGAGATATATTTCAGAAGCTTTATTTCTGAATGCATACATTTGTGTTTGGGGGTATGGCTCTGTTCGGAGGAAGTTCCCCGACTTCTCCATGAGCTCCATGGAAGCCAATACAGGGAACAGCAGCATCCTCAGGTGGTGTGCCTTCCATTTAGCTGGAAAGGCAAAATACCCCCTAGAACAGAGCAAGCAACAACAACATGACATTGTTTGACAACGATTAGTCTGGTGGAGCAGGGGAGGTGGTGGGAGCAAAACAAGCAGCAAAAAGCAATGACAGGAAAACAAATTCGGTAGTTTAAATAAAGCGCGCCATATGTCAGCATCCAATTGCGAGCTGCAGCTGATTAACCAAAGCGCAGGTGATTAGTGGAGAGTTGTATGGGTTGGGTCGGCGTCAGCCAATAGGCAAAAGGGCGCGTTGACTACGTGGTCTGCCAGAACTAACGCAGATTGCTCGATTTATCTGTCTCCAGCTAAACTAAGCTACCGGTAGTTACCTTTCTCCAACTAAACTAAGCTACCGCTAGTTACCTTTCTCCAGCTAAACTAAGCTGCCGCTAGTTATCTTTCTCCAACTAAACTAAGCTAGTTATCTTTCTCCAACTAAACTAAGCTAGCTACCTTTCTCCAGCTAAACTAAGCTGCCGCTAGTTATCTTTCTCCAACTAAACTAAGCTAGTTATCTTTCTCCAACTAAACTAAGCTACCGCTAGTTATCTTTCTCCAACTAAACTAAGCTACCGGTAGTTACCTTACTCTAACTAAACTAAGCTAGTTACCTTTCTCCAACTAAACTAAGCTAAGCTAGCTACCTTTCTCCAACTAAACTAAGCTAGTTACCTTTCTCCAACTAAACTAAGCTACCGGTAGTTACCTTACTCTAACTAAACTAAGCTACCGCTAGTTGTCTTTCTCCAACTAAACTAAGCTACCGCTAGTTTTCTTTCTCCAACTAAACTAAGCTAGTTGTCTTTCTCCACCTAAACTAAACTAAGACCTTCCTCCTCTCTCCAGAGTTCTCCTTCTTCGACCCCAATGACCCGATGTGTAAGGAGGTTCTGCGAGACCCTCGGACCACGGTACCGGAGCTCTTCGCCGTGCTGAGACAGTGGGTTCCTCAGGTCCAGAAGAACATCGGCCTCATCGGCAACGAGGTCTGGCCTTCACACTATCACCTCTATTTTTTCTAACATTTCTTTTGTTTCCTTTAAAAAAAAAAAAATTGGGGGGGGGGTGCTGGGGATTTAACCTTTATTGCGATAGGACGGTGAAGAATGAGACACTGGAAACTTGGTTACAAAATAGAACATTGAGTCAATACAGTACGTTGAAGCAGAGACGGTTTAAATGTAGAATAGAGAATCTTTGGTTGAACTACAGAGAAATGCTCTGGGTTTACCACTAAAAATGTTTTGCACAAGCACAGCACAATTTCATTTCTGTTCCTTAACTAAATAAAAACTAAGCAAATACGTTTAAAGGGACACTGTGCAGGAAATGGCCAAAAAAGGTACTGCAACTATGCTGCTCATTGAAATTGTGTTGCCTATTGCCAAATTTGACCTTTTCATGATAGTTTACTACGTAATAAACAAATAGTTTCTAGTATGGCCCAAGTACAGTCATTTTTGCAGCTAAAAATGGCTATTTCTGGAAATTCAAAATGGCGGACTATGGAGAAGATCCCCCTTTTCATGTATGAAAAGTGCAATTTTTCCAGTCATAATGAATACTTAGAATTTCATGGTGGTGGTAAATATTCATGAAAAAGGTAACAATAGTGAATGGGTAGCATGAATTATGGAAATAAACAACTACAAATCTCACACAGTGTCCCTTTAAAGATGAAGTACCCCTACTGGGACACTAACACTGTTTTTTTTGGTCAATACCAGTTACCGTATGCAGATAGCAAGGCATCACAGGCTGTGTTCATTTGTCAAGATAGGGGGACCAAACAAATGACTGCATTGTCCTTGTGTTGTTAAAATACTGCTTGAGTTATGGGCTCTGACTGTTTGAATTGACGATATCATGTTTTGCATTGCCTGATAGTGGAGATTACGGGCCTGAATTCAAATGATCGCAACATAATTGCCTACGTAGGAGCCGATTTGCATTTTGCATTGCCTAGTTTCCTACTGTCCTAAGGAGGCAGCCGTGGCCTAGTGGTCAAGGAGATGGGCTTTAGATTCAGAGAGGGTTGTAGGTTCGAGTCCCACCCTTCCACTCCCGACCGCACTCCATGGCTGAGGTGCCCTTGAGCAAGGCACCTAACCGCACATTGCTGCAAGGATGTAACCAATACCCTGTACTTGAATAATATCTGTCAGTCGCTTTGGATGAAAGCATCAGCTAAATGTAATGTACAAAGTAATGTAATAAAGTGCACTGCTGCACAGCATGTAGTGAATGCATTTCAGATATAAAGTTGCCATGGTTTTGAATTCGAGCACATAGTGTGCGTTACAATATGCGACCTTGCCTCCTCCACTTGTGCTTGTCTCCTCCTACCAGGAAGTAATATGTCGTGATGACATCACTGACCACAGCATTGTATTTCAATATCTTGCAAACGCTCAATTGTAAAGCCTTCTTCTCATTTGCAATTGGGAGGGTGAATGAAAAACAGTCCCTCAAAAGTTGTGGCTAGGCTCACAGCTGAGAAACTTTATCGGTTTCTCCACGGAGGAGGGGCCAGGAGGTGGGGCAAGGAGACAAGCACAAGTGGAGGAGGCAAGGTTGCATATTGTAACGCACAAATAGTCTCGCATAGTAAACCATTAATGGTTGCCCGTGTGTGAAACTGTTCATGCGAACCTTAGCTTGGTTCATTTGCAGCTTTTACCACCTCCAGGGCCGGATTAACGCACAGGCTAGATATGGCTGCAGCCTAGGGCCCCCCCACCAGCCAGGGGGCCCCTGATTGCCCAAAAAGTGAAAAATTGCTGAATTGTGACAAGATGCAATATTGGAAAATGTATCCATCATGTTGAGTACAGTTGGTAGACATGTTATGCTGAACTTCTAGCTCATAATTATGACACTGTCTATGTACATTTTTCGTGAAATTGGCCTTCGGGTGGGGGGGCACACAGCAACCTATAGCCTAGGGGCCCCAGGCCATCTTGATCCGGCCCTGACCACCTCTATAGTTCAGCTCCCAGGCCTTGCCAGCCAAGACAGCACTACATTGTTTTGCTCATTTCGGCTATAGTTCCTTCCTGACGCAAAAGTCTTCGACAGCAAAACATTAATTTAATGGTAGCTCATTGGGGAAACTGTTAGGGCAACTGTAACTGAACTGTTTCACCACTCGGTTTGTTTACACATCCTTAGTTGTTGTTGTTGTTGTGCTCCAAATCCGCTAGTGGAGAGCTGAGGGCTTCAGAGAGCAGTTAGCAGCTGACCCCTGATGATCAGGCTATACGGGTAGATTAGCCAATTAGCCTAGCCCAGTGTTTCTCAACAGGGGTGCCGCGGGCCCCCCTCATTGATAAGTTAATGCTAGTCAGTGGAATCTTTCATCTGCCATTTGCGCACAATAAAGTATAGGTCGCCCCAGTCAGCTGCAACTTCGAACGTAGGTCGTGTGACGTCTCCAAATGTCTTACTTTTCTAAGCTTGTGTGGTATTGAATGCGATGCCATGTTACGCCTTGTTTGTTTTGGGGTGCGTTGACATTTTTCATTAATTGAAAGGGTGCCTCGCCTAAAATTTTTTAAGTATATCACTGATTCTTGAGAAAGTGGCTAAAACAGGTTGTAATGTTGACAGAAAAAAACAAAGTGAATTACAAAATTATATGGTATATCCTCGTAGACTAAGGTCTTGGCTTTTCAGAAATGCACAAGGCCAATCTCCCCATTATGTATTTTTTTCAGAAATCAGGCTTTTCTCCGATCATACCTTGTTTTTTGTCAACACCGTCAGACACAATTAAAAGTTATTAAAATTGTATTGATTTGGTTGCATATGTATCTGGAGTTTTTAAGTGATTATGTGTATTTTTTGGTTCACACATATGCCTTTAAATGTTGAAAATTCACTTTTGTTCTATTTTAATACTGTTTCATGTGTTCTAATTTTAAAATATGTACCGTCATACGATGCTTACTTAACGCCTAAATACAACAAACATTTTTTTGTAATTTCACAAATATTCGTGTAGGCTTAAATTGGCTATTACTTTGATATTTCAACAACTCCTAAGGAAAATGTTGTAAGCACATTCCTTTAAAATGTCCAAAACTCCTTCTTACGGTGGTGACTTAAGAACTGACAGTGGTGACAGTAATCTGAGAGTGGTGAAAGTGGCCTAATTAGTACCTGCATTTAGCAAAAAAAATAGCCCTCTCAAGTCAATGGCATCTTGCATAAACACTTTATTTTTGTGTGTGCACAGTATGAACATGTGTTTTTACTTCATTAGTTAGATTACCTAGGAAGTAAGCCACTGGTTGTTGAAAATGTGGTAAAAACAGCTTTTAAGTTGTTCAAATCCAAAATATAGAGGTGTATTATCATAGATGTAGGTCTTGGCTGTGCAGTAAATGCATTGACCAAGCTCCCCATGTTTAACATTTTTCATAAAATGGGCTCTTTCTTGTTTTGTCAACAGCGGCAGACAGAATTAGAAGTAAAAACACATGTTTACTGTATTAAAGTGAATTACTTTAACAATTCAACATAACTGTAGATACTTATTGTATGCATATTCTTAAAACATGTCAAAAACACGTAAAACATGTGTTTTTTGGTGAACTCCATCAGATGTCACCACCGTCAGGTTTTCTGACAAAAAAACCTCCAAATGCACCTCAGTGGTGGCTAGAGTATCATTTTGGATCACAATTATTACTAACATGCCTAGTAATGTTTCATTAACCAGCACAATTTAGTATAATATGGAACAACATGATGAGCAGAACAAAATCTGACGGTGGTGACATCTGACGGTGTGAGACAAAAAAGCACTCTTTTAAATATTATGCATTGTTTGTTCACATTAGCCATTTCATTTTCGCTCTGTTTCTTGGGTGCTTCATACCTTTTCTGAAAAAAATTATATTTATTAACATTAATTTAATACAATACTATTAAAACCCCCGACGGTGTTGACAGTTTATGGTTGGGACAGTACCAGTGTCCAAACAAATTAACAAATTGAGGACAAAATAATAAACTTACAGGAGCTTCAGTGATGGTGAAGTAGGCAGTAGAGCTAAAGGTTTGAAAAGGGGTCCTCAGTAATGAAAATTACCTTGTGCATACCTGATTTTATTGTCTTTTAGAAAAAATCTGACGGTGGTGACCAATATGCTGGACACATTTTGAGCAATCAGTAAATAATAGTACATATTTTTTTACATCCACTATGTGCACATCTGTAGAACCACTTTAATATGGTCTTCCACATCATGGTGATATTGTTCAATTCTGTTAGTGATTTTTGTATTTTAAGTCAATTGAAATGATGATGCCAGTCCTTGGGACAGGCGTTTTTACAGGGTGTGGACAGGTTTATAGCCATGAAAAGTAATAAAATTACACTTAAATATTTCAAACAAAAATGTATTCGTGTGACAGACCCCTTGGCCATTACCTGGGTTCATTTTGTTTGTGAAAATTTAGTTGATTTTCAACAGAATTAATATTTTACTGCAGGGACATGTTTTTGCCAAACTTTCAAGAATCAGTGATATGTAAAATAGTATATGTGTTCTCCTTGTGTGTAGATCCTGGCGCGTGGCTGTGTATTATAGTATATTTATTCTCCTTGTGTGTACTGTGTAGATCTTGACGTATGGCTGTGTATTATAGTATTTTTTTTAATTTTTTATTGTTTTTCATTTTTATTTTATTTTCAAATGCATTCTACTTCTTTTTCTTATTTTAAAACATGTATTTTTATTGTACTTTTATATTATAAATAAATAAAATGTATTATTATTATTATTATTATTATTATTATTATTATTATTATTATTATTATTATTATTATAGTATATGTGTTCTCCTTGTGTGTAGATCCTGGCGCGTGGCTGTGTATTATAGTATATGCCAGGGGTTTCCAAACTTTTTCCTCTGTGCACCCCCTTTTACATTTCAATGTGGATCGCGCACCCCCTAAGCGAATGCTGCAGACGCACATTTGGGCAATGCTCATTTCCAATCGACCTGGCGTTTTTTCTGCCATCATTACAATGGAACTTGTCGCATGACAAGTCTAGGAGTTATAAATTACACCTCAGATGGATCCTTCCAGCATACAATTAATCAAGCAATTCCCTGCAACTTCCCAATATTCATTAATGCTGGATTAAAAAACACCATCCACCATTGCTCTATTCAGCTCGTGCACCCCCTTATGGCAGGCTGCCCACCCCCAGGTGTGCACGCACCACAGTTTGGGAAACACTGGTATATGTGTTCTCCTTGTGTGTGTGTGTAGATCCTGGCGCGTGGCTGTGTAATATAGTATATACCTGTATGTGTTCTTCTTGTGTGTATTATAGTATATGTGTTCTCCTTGTGTGTATATTATAGTATATGTGTTCTCCTTGTGTGTGTGTGTAGATCCTGGCGCGTGGCTGTGTATTATAGTATAATATGGTCTATGTATGTTCTCCTTGTGTGTGTGTGTAGATCCTGGCGCGCGGCTGTGTAATATAGTATATGTGTTCTCCTTGTGTGTATTATAGTATATGTTTTCTCCTTGTGTGTGTGTGTGTAGATCCTGGCGCGTGGCTGCGGGGTGAATGACCGGGACGGCCTGACGGACATGAGTCTCCTCCACTACTGCTGTAAGGCCGGCGCTCCTGGCATCGGTGGGTCTTCACACATTACATAACACTACACAACATTACATTACATTTCACTACATTACATTACATTACATTACATTACATTACAATACAATACATGATACATATATGTTGTGTGTAGGCATGGCAGAGTTAGTAATGGAAGGGTAATGGATGACTAGGATTAGTTTCGTTATGAACGGCAGCTCTCTGTGAAGAGAAGGGTCTTTAGCGAGCTTCTTAAAACTTAAGAGGAAAGACCCTGCTGTGAACACTAGCTTTTTTAAACCTCAAAACGAGCTCCTCAAAAAAGCATTGCTGTCCTCATACTGTCTCAAAGAGAGTCGACAAATTCCCCTCATACTGGAGGAAAGCGCATGCAATATCATATGCAATGTGTCAACACTGAGCGTCGGCTTTTACCTTATAATGAACGGGAGCACTTTACTTGACGCCGGTGTCATAAGCGTGTCATTACAGTGTCATAATAGTGTCACGACACAGTCATAGACAAGTCATAAACATTATGTCTGTGTCATAAACATTTTCTGCCTGTTGGCCTCAAGTGACATTCGGTTATGGTTATGGCAAAGACAAACTTCATAAAATGTTCATGACATGGACATAATGTTTTTGACGCATGCATAACTGTGCCATGACACTACTATAACACTGTAATGACATGCTTATGACAATGGTGTCAAGTAAAGTGTTACCTTATAATGAATTCCACCATACTGCATTGGCGTCCTTTCATCATACCAAAGTGATAGTGCAATGTGTTTGTGTATAGATTTTGGTTATCTAATTACTAGAGATGCACCGGATCCTGATTTTTAGGATCCTGCCGGATACCGGATCCACTGCTTAAGATCCTGCCGGATCCGGAACCGGATGCCGGATCCTACGAAAGGGTTGAAACACATAGCCTACTCGCACACGTGGGCCCTTTTTATTACGCTGGCTCAAACTATTTTTTAGACTCATTGGCTTACTGCCACACTGCCTGCACTGGCCGCTTCCAAAGGGCTTTCACTCCATGCAGCAATTGGGGTTGTGAAAGACTGACTGAAAAACCTAGGCTAGAGATGCACCAGATCCTGATTTTTAGGTAACTGCCGGATACCGGATCCACTGCTTAAGATCCTGCCGGATCCGGATCCTGTGAAAAACCCTATTATCCTGCCGGATCCGGAACCGGATCTTGGATCCTGTGCATCTCTGCTAATTACAGAAACTTGCTCATGAATAAGAGAAAGCTGTGGCCTAGTGCAATGTTTCCCAACCTTTTTTGTCTTGTGTACCCCCAAGCCTTTTTGTTGTGCCATGAGTACCCCCTAAGTCAAGTTCTATATCGCTTTCTCCATCCCAATGTAACTAAGCTCCATATATTTGTTAACATTTAAAATGTTCCAAGTACCCCCTGCAGTGTGCTCGCGTACCCCTAGTGGTACACGTACCCCTGGTTGGGAAACACTGGCCTCTTGGTTAAGGAGGTGGGCTTTAGATCAGAGCATTGCAGGTTCGAATCCCACCCATACCACTCTCCATCACACTACCTGGCTTGAAGAGCCTTTGATCTAGGCACCTAACCCCAAACTGCTCCAGGGACTGTAATCAATACCCTGTACTTAAGAGGTGTAAAGGCATTTTGGTTAAAATGGCGTCAGCTAAGTGTAATGTGATGTAAATACTTTGATTAATGTGATTTAATAATGTGGTACTAAATCTTTTCACCAAATTAAAGAGCTGCTAATCTTCTTATCTCCCATGTACGTATAATCTTTAAAATGAATAAAAGAATAGTGTACATTCTTGGAGCAGAATCTTTTTTTTTAACAACCGCTATCTTTTTACCCACGGCTATCTTGTAAGCCCTTGCAGGCCTTAAATGTCTTTAATAATGTACAGAAGAGTGAAATATGGGGTGGGTTGCAGTAATACAGACTCTATCTTTTTTAAATGGTATTATTATTATTATTTAAATACAGACTGTATCTTAGCTCTAGGAGCTGATAGCTTACAGGAACACAAGAACCATCCTTTTCATCAGATACTGAAGCGAATTGAAAGTTAAAGCACATCATGTGATAAAAATAAACAACTGTTCACTAAGGAATGCTGGTCATGGAGGAGTGCTGCTTCACTTTTTTTCCCCTCATAAGCAGGTGCACTTTGGCTCAAGGAAATAAAGTTGCTTAAAATTACGGTCAGACTTAGCTCCAGGGTGCCTGTGGAATATTTGGCAGACCTTATCAACAGCCACAACTGGCTAAGTCTGACCATAATTTTAAGCAACTTAAAGCGCATCATGTTCTAAGATGTGTACACTTCCATCAACAGCACGAAATAACGAAAAACAACTTAATCACTCGATCATTTTTCTGACTCGCCAGATGATTTTCAATCAACATTTTAGCGGGATAGAAGGATAAGATCGTAGGAAAGAGGGAATATCCTGTACGAGACGCATGACCAGGTGTTCGAGCAAGTGAGGGCAGTCATGGGTGAGCGGTTAGGGCGGCAGATATGCATCTCAGAGGTTGCCGGTTCGACTCCCGACCCGCCAGGTTGGTGGGGGGAGTAATCAACCAGTGCTCTCCCCCATCCTCCTCCATGACTGAGGTACCCTGAGCATGGTACCGTCACACCGCACTGCTCCCCATGGGGCGCCACTGAGGGCTGCCCCCTTGCACGGGTGAGGCATAAATGCAATTTCGTTGTGTGCAGTGTGCAGTGTTCAGAGTTCACTTTTGTGCTGTGGAGTGCTGTGTCACAATGACAATGGGAGTTGGGCTTTCACTATCACTTTCAAGATCGTAGGAAAGAGAATATCCTGTACGAGATGCAACACCAGGTGTTCGAGCAAGTGTTGGAACTCACCAGCCAGGTCCAGTCATAACTTCTGCCTCTGCATGGCTTTTCTATATCTCTTTGGTAGGAGCAAGGTAGGATGACGTCGTGTGCACGGTGCCCGATGCATGCCTGTCTCAAAATCTACAGGTACACTGTAATGAAAAAGTGCTGTTCAAATAAACTAGTGGTGAGACTGTATTTCATCACGGAATACCAGCAGTTGATACAAATCTGAATACGGTATGAAAAGCAATGTTTCAAATGAAAAGTGTTTCCCACGACACTGCTTCGGACCACGCTGCCAAAAATTGCATGTGGGTTCTTCTGACAGCAGACCGTGGAAGCGGTCGCCAGAGCCATCGTTCACTTACTAATGACTCGCATAAGCATCGGCTGACTCGGGACAGTGATTAATTCAACATTTAATCCTACCTGGAGCCCCTTTAAACCTCGTCTATGAAATGTAGTAATACAACTTTCTCCAGAGCCAACTTTCCGTGACAAAACCGACGTTAAAGCCATATAATGACTGTTTTTCCATCACACGTGTCGGACCATGTTCTTGATGCACATCTGAGCACGCTAAAGTGAATCCTCTTTTTGATGGAAAACAGCACAACACAAAATGAGCTGTGAAGTAGGAATGTAAAATTGCCAAACACAAACACACACACACACACACACACACACACACACACACACACACACACACACACACACACACACACACACACACACACACACACACACACACACACACGCACGCACACACATTTCCATGTTCTGTCTCTGAGGTGTGTTTTTTCTTCTCTGTGCTCAGGCGATGCGGAGCGGGCAGCCGTGTTTGCGCGGCGTCTGCTGTTGCTAGGCGCCGAGCCGTCGCTACGGAGCCGCTGGACCAACATGAGCGCTCTTCACTACGCCGCCTACTTTGACGTCCCGCAGCTCATCAGAGTCGTGCTGGACGCCTCACAACCCGGAGGTGAGGGGTGAGGGGTGAGAGGGGGGTGGGGAAGGGGTTGTTTTCGGGGTTATAAAGAGGCCAACATTAGTAGCCTGATAAACCAGCCTAAATGTGAGACCGGAGTTATTTAGTCTGGCCCCGATGAACGATACCTCCGAAGATTGTTGATGAGAGATCTGCAGTCAAAGTCCCTACACCATTACATCACGGCTGTAATGTGTAGTGTGCACAAGGATACCGTAGACTAGTGGTTCTCAACTGGTGGGTCGGGACCCAAAAGTGGGTCGCGGAGGGTTCCTGGGTGGGTCGCGGAGCTGTGATGCAATGCACTAAAAATGACTATGATGTTGAAGACAGAGTGAAACATGGTTAATAGGACTTTTCCTCTCCACTACTTCATAAGACACATTGTATATCAGCATACAATGCAAATAATAATGCATATTATGAAACGCATGGTAATATTTTTTATTATTATTGGAAGAATCTGGCGGTGTGACACACAGTTTGGGTCACAACGTATCGACCACAGGAAATTGTGGGTCTCAAGACTATTCCAATTGAGAACCACTGCTGTAGACTATTGTGATACATACTGTATGTCTTCGTGGGTTTTAGAGAAAAGCCAGGATGGGTACTGCAGCTTTAATAGGTTATGGCCAGAGGCGAGCGAATGCAGCTGGAGCTAGCTGGACAAGCTAATTAGCTAACTCTAGAGAGAGGGCCGAGGGAGGAAAGGAGGGAGCGCATGGCAGAGGGAGGAGAGGAGAGGAGAGAGGGAGCGCATGGCAGACATCTCACTTAATCAATCTAGTTTGCCTGCCTCATGACTGTTGACGAACTGTTGATTAAAAACAAATTCAGTTGCTACCACCAGTACTGCCAACTAGATCTCTATGCTTAGACACACAGGGCTTACTCCCTCAGTGTGTTTAGGGGTTTTGTTGTACTGTAATGCCAATGCAAAAGTAAAGAAATGACGCTTAAGTCATCTTGTAACGAAACTCTTTCAATATTATGCATTCATTTAAGCTCTGGTCTCGCAGGGGCCAGACGCTGTGGATGTCCAACTTTGTTCTCCACATCTACTGTTAAGGAATGCTGTTATCTGCCAGTCAGGGGTGTAGTGGCCGTGGTAGGCCTACTCGGCAACCGTAACTCGGCCCATTCGTGAAGTCTTTACGAGAAAAACAGAAAAAATCAACTGTTGAGAAATTCTCTGCATTTATGCATGTATTATTGAAAATATAAAATGTGATAAAAATATAACCTGTATGGTGCCTTTACGAATGGACTCGTTTCTCGTGTTTGGGTGACGAAAGGGGAACTGTCTTGATACGCCCCAAAGAAGGCCGTGAGGGCCGAAACGTGTGAGTAAAAAGTAAAACATTTGTAACCTTAACTGCCTCAGAATTTCTCTGCCTACCTCTGTGTAATGAAAGCCTTAGGGGTCTGACACACCAAGGCGGTAACGCGGCGCGGAACGGCCGCGGTTTTTACCGGCGTCAGTGAAAATACATTGAAACCTATCTGTCCTTACACACCAACCGGCGGTAGTCGGGCGTCAGCGGCGCGGAAACCGGCTCCGCGCCGCGCTGGATTTGGAAAATAGAACTCGAGCGTATTTTTCACGCCGGCGACCGGCGGTGTCTCATTCAAATGAATGGCAAAGTAGCACGCTAGCTTTAGCTGTGGGGAGGGTTTTGAACAGGACTGGCCGCGCACGCCGACGCTGTCAGTGTGCAAGGCAGGGAAAAGCACGCCGGCCAAAACTAAGCAGAAAGACCGCGTCCGCCCTGCGACAGTTCCGTTCCGCCTTGGTATGTTTTGGCCCTTAGATACACACACGCACACACGCACGCATATGTGTGTGTGTGTGTGTGTGTGTGTGTGTGTGTGTGTGTGTGTGTGTGTATAGTGCAGTGCCGTGTAGTGTAGTGCGGTGAGGTGCGGTGCAGTGTAGTGTGCTGCGGTGCGGTGCGGTGCAGTGCAGTGTAGTGTAGTGTAGTACGGTGTGGTGTGGTGTGGTGTGGTGTAGTGCGGTGCGGTGCAGTGCAGTGTGGTGTAGTGCAGTGCAGTGTAGTGTGGTGTGGTGCAGTGCAGTGTAGTGTGGTGTAGTGCGGTGTACTGTAGTGAAGTGCGGTGCGGTGCGATGTAGTGTAGTGTGGTGTGGTGCAGTGTAGTGTGGTGTAGTGCAGTGTAGTGTGGTGTGGTGCAGTGCAGTGTAGTGTGGTGCAGTGCAGTGTAGTGCGGTGTACTGTAGTGAAGTGCGGTGCGGTGCGATGTAGTGTAGTGTGGTGTGGTGCAGTGGAGTGCGGTGTAGTGTAGTGTGCTGCGGTGTAGTGTAGTGTAGTGCGGTGTAGTGCAGTGTAGTGCGGTGTAGTGCAGTGTAGTGCGGTGTAGTGCGGTGCGGTGTAGTGTAGTGTAGTGCAGTGTAGTTAGTGTAGTGCAGTGTAGTGCGGTGCGGTGTAGTGCAGTGTAGTGCGGTGTAGTGCGGTGTAGTGCGGTGTAGTGCGGTGTAGTGTAGTGTGCTGCGGTGCGGTGAGGTGCAGTGTAGTGTAGTGTGAGGTGTGGTGCGGTGTGGTGTGGTGTGGTGTGGTGTGCTGTGGTGTGGTGGGATGCGGTGTGGTGCGGTGTAATGTAGTGTAGTGCAGTGTAGTGTGGTGTGGTTTGGTGCGGTGCGGTGCGGTGCGGTGCAGTACCCTTAACCAGAGATTCAGATTAAGATATGCCAACATAATAGGTTTCTATGGGCACCTAACGTGACCAGGTTCCGGTCTGCCTAAAAGAGCGTGTCATAATGCTCCTAGAATGAATAGAACAGTCCTTAGGTCTGCATAAAGGGGGATTTCCCCCCCTCCCCCTTGCGACAGTAGAACCCGGAAACAATGGGCCAACGGAACATCTCTCTTATCCACTCTCTCTGCCTTAACTCTGCTAAACTCTGTTTGTTCTGCTCTCTACCTCCCTCTAGAGGTGGATGCCACGTGTGGCGACTTTCACTTTGGCACGGCTCTCCACATCATATGTGAGAGGGGGAGAGACATAGAGTTAGAAAATAACACTAGAGATGACACAGCAATTTGCAACAGCACTGGGAAATGGCACATGGAGCTTCCAACTTCCGTAGGTAGTGTAGGCACCTTCAGTCAATGCAAGTCAATGGAGAACACGCTCACCCGTGTCAAAAAATGGACTAAAACTGTGTGAATATGAAGTAACACATTAATCAAAGACCAGATTTGAAATGTCAGGCTAAATATCTACTTAAATCATATGAGTTGATAAAATACATTTAAAAATCAAATTATATTAATTATGTACATATTTAGCAACACACTTCAACTATTGTCCTTGTATAGTGTATTGATGGACATTTTCACATGATTAAGCCATTTTTGACAGAGGTGAGCCTCCTTTTCCATTCATTTCCATTTCTCCGGCCTACCTACAAGTAATGGCTGCCACAGATTGCCGTGAAAAGGGGGGTGGGGTCACCTCTAGAGTGCGTCTTAATGCGACCTTGCCTCCTCCACTTGCGCTTGTCTCCTCGTCCCGCCTCCTGGCCCCCCCTCCGTGGATAAAGCGATAAAGTTTCCCAGCTGTCAGCCTAGCCACAACAACTTTTGAGGGACTGTTTTTCATTCACCATCCCAATTGCAAATGAGAAAAAGACTCTACAATTGAGCTTTTGCATTGATTGCTTTTATTGAAATATAATGCTGTTGTCAGTGATGTCATCATGACGAGAAGCAAGTGGAGGAGGCAAGTGGAGGAGGTAAGGTCGCATATTAAGACGCACTCCTAGTGTTATTTTCTACCTCTATGAGTGTCCCTTTTGTTCTGCTCTCTACCTCCCTCTAGAGGTGGACGCCACGTGCGGCGACTTTGACTTCGGCACCGCTCTCCACATCGCCGCCTCCAACCTCTGCAGCGCGGCCGTCAAGTGCTTGCTGGAGCTGGGAGCCAACCCTGCCTTCAAGGCAAGTCTCAGCACATTATATTCTACTGTTATATAATAATTATAATAATAATAGTATTAATAGTAATAATAATAATAATAATGATGATGATGATGATGATGATGATGATGATGATGATGATGATGGTGGTGGTGGTGGTGGTGGTGGTGGTGGTGATGATGATGATGATGATGATGATGATGATGATGATGATGATGATGATGATGATGATGATGATGGTGGTGGTGGTGGTGATGGTGATGATGATGATGATAATACTAATCATGATGGTGGTGATGATGATGATGATGGTGGTGGTGGTGGTGGTGGTGATGTTGGTGGTGGTGGTGATGATGATGATAATAATAAAAATAATTATCGTGCATTTTATTTCAATGTGCCTTTCAAAACACTCAAGGACACTGTACAGAGACAGGCAATAATACAAACACAAGACACATTAAAAGCCCATAGATTGTAAACACAAAAGAAAATAAAACAATATTAAAAAAGTCATAAAGAATAGGCTAACTGAAACAGATGCGTTTTGAGCCTTGATTTGAACAGGGGTAGAGAGTCAATATTGCGGATAGCTGTACTCCCCATGTTACTGAGGAGGGCAGAGGGGACAGAGGAGGAGGATGGAGGAGTAGGAACAGAGTGTATATGTGTTATCATTTGTATTATTATTATGCATGTGGTAATCCTATCTATATAACAAAATAGGGTGCAACTTGTATCAAGTGTCTTTTTTAATTTGCACATCATTCGCAAACAAAAGACACGTGATGCAAGGTGACCCCCTTTTTTTTGGTATATTTGAGGCCATCGTTTGGGCCAGAACCCTTAAAGTAAATAATGAGCTCTGAGTGAAGCCTGCTCCAAGCTAGCCAGGACGTAACACCTTCACCGTTGCTACTTAGTCAGGTCAAGAGCAATGCAAGTACTTTCTGAGGTCCTGCTTTTGGCAGCTCTGACACGACAAAAAATAAAAATCAACAGGCAACCCACGTTCATCACCTCCTGAACAGGCAACCCACGTTCATCACTTCCGCAATGTTTTGATTGTTGTCTTGGTGTTCGGATCGCAAAAAGTTTCAGCTAAATCCCCATGAAAATTAATTAATTTCCGAATCGATAATGCACTCTGCAAACATATACAGCATCAGCATTAGGGCTAATGCACTACCTGAAGCACGAAGCAAATAACATAAATCAGGAAGAGGAGTACATAAATAAATAAATAAATAAATAAATAAATAAATAAATAAATAAAGAGAGAAGTGGAAAGTACATTTCTCAAGGTGGGAAAGGAGAGCAGAGCAGAGCGAAGGAGGAGAGAGGAGAGGAGAAGAGAAGAGAGGAGAGGAGAGGGGAGGAAGGTCGAGGAGATGAGAGGAGAGAGGATAGGAGAGGATAGGAGAGGGGAGGAGAAGAGAAGAGAGGAGAGGAGGGAGAGAGGAGAGGAAAGAAGAAGAGAAGAGAGGAGAGGAGAGGGGAGGAAGGTCGAGGAGATGAGAGGAGAGAGGATAGGAGAGGGGAGGAGAGGAGAGAAGAGTAGAGGAGAGAGAAGAGGGAGAGGAGAGAGAAGAGAAGAGCAGAGAAGAGAAGGAAAGAGCATAGAATAGAAGAGAGAAGAAGAGAGGGGAGGAAGGTCGAGGGGAGGGGAGGGGAGGAGAGGAGAGGAAAGGAAAGGAGGAGAAGGGGAGAGAGGAGAGAAGAGGAGAGGAGAGGAGGTGTGAGAAGAGAAGAGAAGAGGAGGAGAGGAGAGGAAGAGAGGAGAGGAGAGGAGAAGAGAAGAGATGAGAGGAGAGGGGAGGAAGGATGGGGAGATGAGAGGAGAGAGGAGAGGGGAGGCGAGGAGAGGAGAGGAGAGGAAAGGAGGAGAAGAGGAGAGGAGAGAAGAGGGGAGGAGAGGAGATGAGAGAGGAGGGGAGGAGAGGAAAGGGAAGGAGAGAAGAGGGGAGGAGAGAAGAGTGGAGTGGAGGAGAGGAGAGGAGAGAAGAGTGTTGAGAAGAGGGGAGGGGAGGGGAGGAGAGCAGAGGAGAGGAGAGGAGAGCAGAGCAGAGGAGAGGAGAGCAGAGGGGAGGGGAGGAAGGTCGAGGAGATGAGAGGAGAGAGGAGAGGAGAGGAGAGGAAAGGAAAGGAGGAGAAGAGAGGAGAGGAGAGGAGAAGAGAAGTGGAAAGGAGAGGAAAGTCAAAGTGAGCAGAGGGGAAAGGAGAGGAGAGGAGGTGTGAGAAGAAGAGAAGAGAAGAGAAGAGAAGAGAAGAGAAGAGAAGAGAAGAGAAGAGAAGAGAGGAGAGGAGAGGAGAGGTGTAGGGTATTGTGCTAGTAGCGGTAAGAAAAAAGGCCTACATAACAGAACTACATAACACTGTGTCTTGTCTCGTCTGGTCAGGAGGGTTCGGGGAAATCAACTGGCCACAGAAGGATGCAGCTCAGCTTAGCAAGCCTGTCACTCAGTCAGTCAGAGAGAGAGATGGGGTGAGGGGCTGAGGCATCGACGTACGGAGAGATGGGGTGATGGGGTGATGGGCATTGGCCTACAGAGAGATGGGGTGAAGCATCGACGTACGGAGAGATGGGATGATGGGGTGATGAGGTGAGGGGTATTGGCCTACAGAGAGATGGGATGATGGGGTGAGGGGCATTGGCCTACAGAGAGATGGGGTGAGGGGCATTGGCCTACAGAGAGATGGGGTGAGGGGGTGAGGGGTGATGGGGAGAGGGGTGATGGGGTGATGGGGCGATGGGGTGATGGGGCATTGGTCTACAGAGAGATGGATTGAGGCATTGGCCTACAGCAGTGATTCTCAAAGTGTGGTCCGGGGACCACTTGTGGTCCGCGACAGAGCTCAGGTGGTCCGCGAGTGGATTTCTACTTTTCCAAGACAAGCTAGCTGTATGCTCTTTTTGTAACATTATTACAAGGCATAAACATAGCTGAAGTCTTCTTTTCACCACAATAAGACAGGCTTGTAATGTGAAAAAGTAAATGGTCTGTATCCAAATTAACAGTGTCAAATTAGCACATGTCAACTGTCAATTCATTTGACAGGTGGTCCTTGAAGATATTTGAGGGGACAAAGTGGTCCTCGGTCTGAAAAAGTTTGAGAAACACTGGTCTACAGAGAGATGGGGTGATGGGGTGAGGGGGGCATTGGCCTACAGAGAGATGATGAGGTGATGGGGTGAGGCATTGGCCTACAGCAGGGATGAGGTGGCCTTGGAGAGGGGGCCTTTCTTGTTGTCTGGCCCCAGGGCCCCATGGAGGGAGGCCTTGGAGGGGATGGAGAGGGGGCCTTTCTTGTTGTCTGGCCCCAGGGCCCCATGGAGGGAGGCCTGTCTTGTTGTCTGGCCCAGGGGCCCATGGAGGGGGGCCTTACTTGTTGTCTGGCCCAGGGGCCCATGGAGTTATAACCCACCCCTGCAGAGTACCCTGACCATCCTGGGAGCAGGCTGCCATAGCTGGGAACCATCACACACACACACACACACACAGTATGTGGACACACACACACACACACACACACACACACACACACACACACACACACACACACACACACACACACTATGTGGACACACACACACACACACACACACACACACACATACACACAGTATGTGGGCACACACACACACACACACACACACACACACACACACACACACACGCACATACACACGGGCACACTGACAAGTAGGATGACTGACACACACACATATGAACCAGCACACACAAGTACAAACCATTCCAGCATTGTTATTCCAGAGGACTCCATGTCATTCATTGCATTTCTTTTTTTTTTAAAGTATTTTTTGGGGGCTTTTCAGCCTTTATTGGTTTTTGTGAGACAGGATAGTGGAGGAGAGACAGGAAGTGAGCTGGAAGAGAGAGACGGGGAAGGACCGGCAAAGGACCCGGACCGGGAATCGAACCCGGGTTGGCCGAGTGGTAAACGTGTGCCCTACCGTATCAGCCACGGTAGGGCCATTCATTGCATTTCTGCTTGCCGACAGTGTGCCACCAACATCAGGGGATGTTCTCTCCCTTTATCTGTTTTTTTTTTGCAGGCGTTGTTCTGCATGTTCTGTGGCCTCCGATGATGAACATTACGTAACAAACCCATTTATTTTTCGGACTGATGGTGTTTCCTTACATTTCATCACCCGAGGGCCATAGTTAGAGCCACAGAAGCCGAGTGTAGCGGAGTGGAGTGGCGCAGAAGAGAGGAGACGAGAGGAGACGAACCCCCCCCCCTTTTTTCTCGCCGCCATTCGTTAATCTCTTTAAAGTTTCAGACAGTGAAATTGTTTGGTCTCGGTTATAAAAGAGGCCTTTCATCCCTACCATCATTTAGCTTTTGTTATTCGTCCGTCGCTCGCCTGCTAGAATTGTGTCCTGGCAATGGAAATTGATATGTAGACATAACAGGACACTGCAGAAGTATTAAAGGGGTATGCCACTATTTTGTAGCTAAGCTAGTGAAAGTCAATGGATCACTGTAGCATGTAGCATCCTACACGGATCCATTGACTTTCACTAGCTTAGCCACATGCTCCCTCTTTTGACTTGTCTTAAAGCAAGACAACAGCTCACATGAAAAATAAGACACTCTACCACCTCTATAAACCCTGGCCAACGATTTTAACTGTATTAAGCACCAAAATAGTGGCATGCCCCTTTAACTTGACCCCGTTAACCTGTGAAGACATGCAGACACTTGCTTAGTCATTTCCACAACCTTTCTAGTCAACATTACATTACATTACATTACATTACACGTAGCTGACGCTTTCATCCTCTCCACAACTTACAATTGTTATTCACAGGGTATTGGTTACAGTCCCTGGAGCAATGTGGGTTCAGGGGCCTTGCTGCTCAAGGTCACCTCAGCCATGGATGGAGGTGTAGGGAGAGGTAATGGTGGGATACGAACCTGCAACCCTCTGATCTTAAGACCACCTCCCTAACCACTAGGCCACAGCTGCCTATGATGTAGTAGAGCAGTGGTTCCCAACCTTTTTCTTAAGGGACCCATGTTTTTACTATTGTAAGCTTTGGTGACCCAACCACGCGAGCGCCCGCACGAGACGGAGTCACAAGACGCCCTCCGTTTCTTGCGAAAACTTATTTTAGTTATTTAATTCCTCAATTCGTCTTTGGTCAAATATAGAATAAATGTTTAATGTAGCACTTACAATTTGTTGCATCTATGCATTTATTAGTTAAATGCTTTGTCTTTTATTCAACATGGGCTATATATATTTAAAACGAAACCCCTTAAAATCAAGAGGGCTCCGCGACCCCCTGTGGATCTTTGGCGACCCATAAGGGGGGTCCCGACCCATAGGTTGGGAACCACTGGAGTAGAGTAGAGTAGAGTAGAGTAACTTTATTGATCCCCAGGGGGAAATTCAGGAAATGAAGCATGGTGATGTGGAATACATTTGGTTAATCTATTAGGGTTTTCAAACAGGCACTGGACTGCTTTTCTTATCCCATTGACGCCTAAGGCACCTGCAAAAAAGGGTGCTGAATGCCTGAACCTTTTTAAGAAATGTGTTCATTCATCTCAAACAAACAGAGATTTTTTAATAAAGTTGTCTCAAATCTCATGAGCCTGAATGTTGTGTAATGCAGCTCCAGGCGCCAGGGCCAATGTTGCACAAGGCAACATCAGGCATCAATGGGTTAAGCTAAGGCCTTTCATGTATGGACATAATTATTTGGAACCACTTACCTTTCCATCATATTTACCCACTGAGACACTTTGTACAGTATAAAGATGAAAGCCCATTTGGAAAACTCCAACTCCCATTGTCATTGTGACACAGCACTCCACAGCACACACAAGTGAACACTGCACACAACGAAATTGCATTTATGCCTCACCCGTGCAAGGGGGCAGCCCTCAGTGGCGCCCCATGGGGAGCAGTGCGGTGGGACGGTACCATGCTCAGGGTACCTCAGTCATGGAGGAGGATGGGGGAGAGCACTGGTTGATTACTCCCCCCACCAACCTGGCGGGTCGGGAGTCGAACCGGCAACCTCTGGGATGCAAGTCTGACGCCCTAACCGCTCGCCCGTGTATACACATTTACCGTAGCTTGGTGTCTTTACCCCATCACCAGATGCATGTCCGTGACTGTCCATTGGAGGGCAGCATTGCGCTATTCTACAAAGCCCCAGCCAGCGTCATTGAGGCCGAGTGACAATGTTTCAAGTGCAGAGCCAACAGTACAGAGGCAGGCAGGCGGCAAGCGAGCAGGTGAGAAAGCAAGCAAGCGGAGGGTGTCATGACGGTCGATGGCACGTAGGGGTCTTTTGGCCCTGTATAGCAGTGATTCCCAACCTATGGGCTGGGGCCCACTGATGGGCCCTGAAGGTATTCCAAGTGGACCTTGAAATCATTATCCAAAAATAATAATCATATTTTGGTGTGTGTTGTTGTTGATTTATTTGAGTTTTATTCTTAATTGGGTCAGAGGTGGGCCCCGAACATTTTTGACAATTTCGAGTGGGCCCCGAGTTGAAAAAGGTTGGGAACCCCTGCTGTATAGAATAAGGGAGCGTAGGGTGTCATGACAGTCGATGGCCCGTAGGTGTTTTTTGGCCCTGTATAGAATAATGAAGCTGAGGGTGTCATGGCGGCCCGTAGGGGTCTTTTGGCCCTGTATAGTATAATCAAAGAAAGTGGATCTAATAAGAAGCGTCATTTTGTATCCAATTTATATCGGGTGAACGCCCCTTTAGGAGACCTTCGGTTAGGAGACCTTTGGAGTCCTGAGGTTGAGAATCAATGAAGTTCCCTTAGCGCTGTAGATGGCGGTAGCGCACTTCTTGCGCAAACACCTCAAAAAGAGAAGAAGAAGTAGGGGACAACGCCCCCTTAGGAGACCCAACTTAAGCACACATGCTTTTGCATTGGGTGGGCATGTTTTGCGATATCTTGCTCTGATTCAGTATTTTTGGTATAATGAAGCGGAGGGTGTCATGACGGTCGATGGCCCGTAGGGGTCTTTTGGCCCTGTCTAGTACAGTGTAATGGCCAGAGCTAAGGGGAGGGATAACACAGTCCGGCTGTAATTGGGGCCTACTGTACTGTACACTCGGCTCACCGTGAAGGAAAGAGCATAGCAAAGGCTTAGCTCCCTTTTTCTTAACTGTTTAATGAAATGAAATCACAGACACATTCTGCTCTCTGCTCTCTACCTCTGCTCTCTCTCTCTCCATCCCTCTCTCTCTCATTCTCTCTCTCCATCCATCTCTCTCTCTCTCCTCTCTCTATCTCTCCATCTCTCTCTCTCCATCCCTCTCTCTCTCTCCATCCCTCCTTCTCCCATCCCTCTCTCTCTCTCTCTCTCTCTCTCCCCGTCTGTTCTCTTTGTGACAGTGTGTCGTGGCCGCTGGCTCCTTGCTCCTCCATGTGCCACATTATGCCCTAATAAGTGGCTTCATCCCTCTTAACCACGCCACCCCCCCACCCCCCGCGCACAACGCCACCCTCCCCCCCCCACACGCACACACACACACAACCCCCTCCCCCACATGCGGCCCGCTCGGCCATTTCATGCGGCCCTCAGAGCCTTTTCAAGAAAAAAAAGGCAGATTCATATGGTCACTCATTCTTAAATTGGCTACCTAAACCAAGGGTCTTGGAAACCTAAGATTACTAAAGTCCACATCTAGATACAATTAGCAGGAATGGCATAACTGACAATGGTGTAATTATGCTGCCGCACACAATTTCTTATTATTGGCACAGGCAAGTTGTCTACGACATCCGGGCCTTTGGTCAACTTTCTAAACCCAATGCGGACCTTGGGCCAAAATAATTGCCCACCCCTGGACCAGGGAGTGCAGCTTAGCCGCCTTTCCTGACTGTTCAGTGATCTACCACGACACCCCTTCTGAGGATTATCACCATTAACCAGATCTGCCCCCACCACCCCATTCATCTAGACATCACCCCCAAATAAATCATATGTAGCTTTTTAGGAGACCGCGGGCCCAGGGATGGCGAGGTGTGCTGGGTGTGTCTGCTGCTTTTTAGCAGGCCGTCGGAAGGTGTGTGTGTGTGTGTGTGTGTGTGTGTGTGTGTGTGTGTGTGTGTGTGTGTGTGTGTGTGTGTGTGTGTGTGAGGGGGGTGGGGTTGTATATTTGTGTGTGTGGGTCCTGGGTATGATGCTTTGTACAAGGATACAAGGATACAAGGATACAAGGATATTTATTTGTCATGTACATAGAGACACTTTAGTGTCACTTGTAATGAAATGCGTGGCCGTTGCAAAACAAGTGTGCAGAAGAAGGGTGAAGAAGAAATAAAATAGAAATAAAAATAAAAAGTAAAAAGGTGTGTGTGTGTGTGTGTGTGTGTGTGTGTGTGTGTGTGTGTGTGTGTGTGTGTGTGTGTGTGTGTGTGTGTGTGTGTTCAATCAAAGTAATTAGGAGGAATTCAGTAAGCAAATGGCATGAGGAAAAAAGCTCTTTCTCAGTCTCTCAGTTCTAGCTCTGTGACAGCACAGTCGCCTTCCAGATCTCAGTTTTTTAAATAGTCCATATCCTGGGTGTGACTGGTCTTTGAGAATGTTACGGGCCCTAGATAGCACTCTCTTTGTGTATAAGTCTTTCACGGTAGGGAGAGGTTGACGAATACAGCGCTCAGCAGAGCGCACTATCCTTTGTAGTTCTTTCTGTTCACGCACTGTGGCGTTTCCGTACCAGGTGATGATGGACCCTGTTAAGATGCTCTCCACTGCTGAGGAGTAGAAGGCTTTTAGGATGGGTGTGGAAACTTTGAACTTTTTCAATAGGCGCAGAAAGTACAGTCTCTGCCTGGATTTCTTAATGATGTTGTGTGTGTTGTTTGTCCATGTTAAGTCATTTGTGATGTGAACACCAAGGTATTTAAAGCACTCTACCCTCTCAACTGGTTGCTTGCAGATGGAAAGTGGAGTGTAGTTTCCCTTCTTTTTCCGAAAGTCCACCACCATTTCCTTAGTCTTGCTTACGTTTAGTGCCAGGTTGTTGTGCTGGCACCATTGTGAGATGTTACAAACTTCATTTATATATGCCTGTTCATCGTTATTATTGATCAGTCCCACCACTACAGTGTCATCAGCAAACTTGATGATGGAATTCTGACTGCTGCTGGCTCTGCAGTCATGGGTGTAAATGTTGTAGAGTAGGGAGCTTAACACACAACCTTGAGGTGATCCAGTGCTGATGGTGAGGGTGTTAGATGTTGTGCCACCCACTCTAACAACCTGCGTGCGGCTTGTGAGAAAGTTTAACACCCAGTTGCATAGAGGTAAGTCTAGCCCCAGTGACTTCATCTTCCTGACAAGAGTGAGGGGAATTATGGTGTTGAATGCTGAACTATAATCAATGAACAGCATTCTCACATAATTACCCTTTCCTCTGTCTAGATGTGATAGTGTGGTATGCAACAAATTTGAGATGGCATCGTCCCTTGACCTGTTCTCTCTATAGGCAAACTGGAGAGGATCAAATGAGCTAGGCAGGGATGTACATATGAAGGACTTCACTAGCTTCTCAAAACACTTCATCACCATTGATGTCAGAGCCACTGGACGGTAGTCATTGAGGCATGTTGGACTTTTGCCTTTTGGAACTGGCACAATTATGGATTGCTTAAAGCAAGATGGAACTACTCCTGTGGCTAAAGAGGCATTGAATATTTGTGTAAACACAGGGCCTAACTGATAGGCACAAGATTTTAAGAGTCTGCCAGATATGCCATCAGGTCCTGCAGCTTTCCTGCATTTAGCTCTTTTAAAAACGTTTATGACATCTTCTTCAGACACAAATAAAGTATTACCTTCAAATGAGTCTGTTTGTGATGGTATAGAGTCTTGGGTGTCAAAACGCGCATAGAAGGCGTTTAGCTCATCTGCGAGATTGTCACTCACGCTGGTATTGGAGGGGGGCTTGCTTGAAAACCCTGTGATATTTCTCAGGCCACTCCACACACGAGCTGGGTCTCCTTCGTTGAAGTCGGATTCCAGTTTGTCCCTGTAGCGTCTTTTTGCACTCTTGATGGTTTTCCTAAGATTGTATGCGGCGTTTTTGTAGCTTGTCATGTCCCCTGAGGCGGTCCCTTCATTGAAGGCATGTGTGCGCAATGACAACGCGTTACGCACTTCACGATCCACCCATGGTTTTTGGTTTGGGAAGACCTTAATTGTCACCGTCGGAATGATGTTGTCCGTCAGTAGGTTGATGTAGCTGATTACAACTTCAGTGAATTCGTTGATGTTGTCCGTTGACGAGCGAAACATCTCCCAGTCGGCGTCGCTAAGTGCGTCCTGCAACGTGGCCACAGAATGGTCTGACCAGCGTTTTACCTCGCGTGTCACTGGGGGGTCTCTTTTATTCCTCTGAAGGTATTTAGGGACGAGAAACACAGCAGCATGGTCGGACTTCCCAAAGGCTGGTAGTGGTGTTGCTTTGTAACTGTCCTTGAACTGGGTGTAACAGTGATCAAGCGTACTGTTGCCGCGGGTAGGGAAGTTTACATGCTGGGAAAACTCGGGCATTACGCGGTTTAATTTTGCCCTGTTAAAGTCTCCGGCTATAATCTGGGCAGCCTCAGGGTGTTGTTGTTTTCTGTTTAAGACGCCCTGGAGGAGGAGGGTGGTGGGAGTGTGTGTGTGTGGGTGGGGGGGGGGGTGGGGGCTGGGTGTGTGGTTAGGTACTGTAGGTTTATGGCGGGAGGTGCTGGGTGTGTGGGTAGGCTACTGTAGGTTTATGGGGGGGGGGGGGGTGGTGGATAAGCGAGGGGGGGGGGGGGGGGTGCTGTGTGTGTGTGGAGGGGAGGTTCTAGGTGTGTGGGTACTAGGTATTTTAGGTTTATGGAGGGGAGGTGGTGGCAAGCGAGGGGGGGGGGGGGGGGGTGCTGTGTGTGTGTGGAGGGGAGGTTCTGGGTGTGTGGGTACTAGGTATTTTAGGTTTATGGAGGGGAGGTGGTGGCAAGCGAGGGGGGGGTGCTGTGTGTGTGTGTGGAGGGGAGGTTCTGGGTGTGTGGGTACTAGGTATTTTAGGTTTATGGAGGGGAGGTGGTGGCAAGCGAGGGGGGGGGTGCTGTGTGTGTGTGGAGGGGAGGTTCTGGGTGTGTGGGTACTAGGTATTTTAGGTTTGTGGAGGGGAGGTGGTGGCAAGCGAGGGGGGGGGTGCTGTGTGTGTGTGTGTGGAGGGGAGGTTCTGGGTGTGTGGGTACTAGGTATTTTAGGTTTATGGAGGGGAGGTGGTGGCAAGCGAGGGGGGGGGTGCTGTGTGTGTGTGTGTGGAGGGGAGGTTCTGGGTGTGTGGGTACTAGGTATTTTAGGTTTATGGAGGGGAGGTGGTGGCAAGCCAGTTTGTTCACTGAGATTCTTTGTTTCGTTTCTACCTGTTTTCAAAGGATTTTTTTTCTCCTTTCTTCTTAAGAAGTGCAAAATGATTTTTCATTTTGCTGGTTTGCTGCGAGCTGTGTGTGTGAGTGTGAATGTTCGTGTGTATGTGAGTGTGTGTGTGTGTGCGTTTGTATGTGTGTCTGTGCGTGCGTGCGTGCGTGTGGTGTGTTAAACGAGGTGACTATAGTGCGTAGGGCCAAGGACTTGAAGGAGAGCTTTGAGGACTCCAGGTGATTTATATTCGCCGGTGGGTGTGAACACTCATTGGCGAAGGTGTACAAGACTAATGTCGCCTTCACGGGCTCGGGACCTCTTGAGACAGCTGACGACACTGCTCACATGACAATCGAGTTCTGGACTTTGGCGCATAAACGCCACTGATTCCGGAACAGTCGGGAATCATGCGTGTTTTGTTTTGGTTCTTTTCTTTTTTTCACCTCCACCTGAGCCTCCACACCCATGACATATCATTTTAGCTGAAGTAAACTAAATTAAACAGTCAGAGACCAGCATTGCTGTCATATATGCATCTGCAATTGAATGACATCAACTGGTGTTGTTGATAGTGATTACAAGACGATATTTTAGCTTTTATGATACTGTTTACATGTCAGTTGCATGCATGGGCGCCATGTTGATGATGCGTGTGTCGTCACACAAAACACAAGCTCGGGAACTCGTTGTTCTATACTTCCGCCAGAGATCAACCTCGATAATTATCGATCTGGCATTGCGTCACCAAATGTTCACTCCCACTTTCCCGAGGTTTTAGGTCGGCTTTCTGGGGATTCTCGACTTTTTGAATGAGCTATAAAGCCCCCATAATGAAAATGACGTTAGTGATTTCGTTACGTGACGTTAGTGACGTTCGCTCAGATAATGCACATCTCGCCACTTTGCTACAGTCTTAAATACGTTTTCACGCTCCAGCGCCCCCCCACCCCCAGCCACACACTCTGTCCCGCCAGCTAATGAAAGAAGAGAAGCGAGTGTCCAGGTGTCCACCTGCGAGATTTAACCTGAAACCTCTAGGGATGCACCGATACTGATACTGGTATTGGTATCGGCACCCGATACTGCTCATTATACTCATACTCGTACTCTTCAAGCACTTGCCGATACCTGGAACGATACTGCTATTACACAAAACAATGCAAAATCTTGTCACGTTCTGTGGACTTGAAAGCAGCATGGAAAAAAGTGCCACCTCATACATTTACTAACATTTAAATCTACATGGAAATGGACAATGTGACAAATATCACAGGCTGAAAAAAACAAGGCCATGCATTTATTTTCGTTGCATTTTGGTGGTAAAAGGTATCTGTATCGGTACAACTCTGTATCGGCAAGTACACACATTAATGTATTCGTACTTGTATCGGTTTTCAAAAAAGTGATATTGGTGCATCCCTAGAAACCTCAGATTGATTGCAAACACGCCAGGCAACTACACCAGAGAATTACAAGAAGGTGTTTCAAGAAAGTGATTACCCGGCCGGGGACCGGGATAAGTGATATGGCAAAAAGAAAAGGTATTGATGGATAATGGATATATTATGGATTGATTGCAAACATGCCAGCTATAGTAGAGAATTACAATAAGGTGTTTCTAAAAAGTGATTAAGCCGGGACAGGGATAAGTGATTTAACTCAAGGAGAGGTGTAAAATAAACTTATTTCCAAAAATGCGACAGTATCACTTTAAGCCCTGTACTGTAGTGTATTTGATGGTCCAGCCAAAAGTGATTATCTACAATGTCATTCTCACTAGCCACTCTGACAGGTAACTTATTCTTTGGTGTGACATATCACAGTATTTGCATCAATTGTGTAAATGCAATTGTGTAAATGCAAGAATATCCTAAAGGAAAAATAAAACTGACATAAAAACTCTGGCTAGCAGAAAAGCTAAATGGCTGGTGCCTCGGGAAAAACACTAGCCACAGTGGCTGGTGAGCGTAAAAGCAGAGATTCTTTAAGTATATAGAGATATGCCAACATAATAGGTTTCTATGGGCACCTAACGCGACCAGGTTCCGGCCTGCCTAAAGGGCCGTGTCATAATGCTCCTACAATGAATAGAACAGTCCTTAGGTCTGCCTAGGTCTGCCTAAAGGGGGCCATAATAGAACCAGGAAGCAATGGGCCAATGGAACCTCTCTCTCTACTCTCTCTGGTAAAAGTTAACATCAAGCTCTGGTCCAGCACACCAACCACATATCATCTGCTGTCTTTTGTCGGCTTCAAAGTAGAGTGTAGCCTGGAGCAGACTTCGCTCATCAAAAACAGTCATGGGTAAGCGGTTAGGGTGTCAGATCTGTAGCCCAAAGGTTGCCGGTTGGACTCCCAATTACTGGGAGTAATTAACCAGTGCTCTCCTCCATGACTGAGGTACCCTGAGCATGGTACTGTCTCGCCGCACTGCTCCCTTGGGGCCGCCATTGGGGTCTCCCCCCTTGCACAAGTGAGGGATAAATGCAATTCTGTTGTGTGCATTTGTGTGCTGTGGAGTGCTGTGTCATAATGACACAATGGGAGTTGGAGTTTCCCAGTTGGGCTTTCGTCTCTCATGCTGCCTTTTGTTGGCTGCTCCATCTGACTTCAAAGTAGAGTGTAGCTGGGAGCAGACTTCTCTCAGCGCTCATGAAAAACAGTCATGGGTAAGCGGTTAGGGTGGCGAAAGCCCAAAGGTTGCCAGTTCGACTCCCAACCCGCCAGGTTGGTGGGTGGGGGGAGTAATTAACCAGTGCTCTCCCCCAGCCTCCTCCATGACTGAGGTACCCTGAGCATACCGTCCCGCCGCACTGCCCCCTTGGGGGACCATTGGGGGCTGTCCCCTTGCACGGGTGAAGCATAAATGCAATTCCGTTGTGTGCAATGCAGTGTGCACTTGTGTGCCGTGGAGTGCTGTGTCATAATGACACAATGGGAGTTGGAGTTTCCCAGTTGGGCTTTCATCTCATGCTGTGTTTTGGCTGCTCCATCTGACTTCAAAGTAGAGTGTAGCTGGGAGCAGACTTCTCTCAGCGCCGCTCATCAAAAACAGTCATGGGTAAGCGGTTAGGGTGTCAGATCTGTAGCCCAAAGGTTGCCGGTTGGACTCCCGACCCGCCAGTTTAATTAACCAGTGCTCTCCCCCATCCTCCTCCATGACTGAGGTACCCTGAGCATGGTACTGTCTCGCCGCACTGCTCCCTTGAGGCCGCCATTGGGGGCTTCCCCCTTGCACAAGTGAGGCATAAATGCAATTCCGTTGTGTGCATTTGTGTGCTGTGGAGTGTTGTGTCATAATGTCATAATGACACAATGGGAGTTGGAGTTTCCCAGTTGGGCTTTCATCTATCATGCTGTCTTTTGTTGGCTGCTCCATCTGACTTCAAAGTAGAGTGTAGCTGGGAGCAGACTTCTCTCAGTGCCGCTCATCAAAAACATTTTCTGGGTGCTGGCTGGCTGGCTGGCTGGCTGGCTGGGTGCTGGTTGGGTGCTGGCTGGCTGGCTGGCTGGCTGGCACAAATTTGCATACACAAGTAAAATGAAACAAGAGAGGCCCAGGAACCTTGCACATGTGCAACCAAGGGTGCAGCCTTCATTCATTGCAATTCCACTTTAATGTCACTTTGCCCAGAACCAAAACAACACCACATAAAGTAACTGGGACTGTAAACCTTTCATTTTTAGCCAAGAATGAGATAAAAAAAAAAACTTGAAGTCATGTCTGGTTAAATATGCCATTGTGGGTCCTGCCGTGGCCTAACGGTAGGGCACTGGGTTTGCTGCGCCGGCAACCCGGGTTCGATTCCGGCAAGGGTCATTTGCATAGAGGTAGAAAATAACACTAGAGGTGACCCTGCCCCCCTTCTTACGGCAATCTGTAGCGGCCATTATCTGTAGCTAGATCAGAGAAATGGAAATTAACGGAGAAGGAGGCTCACCTCTGTCAAAAATGGCTTAATCATGTGAAAATGTCCATCAACACACTATACAAGGACAATAGTTGAAGTGTGTTGCTAACTGTCTTAATAAAAATATATAATTTGATTTTTAAATGTATTTTATCGACTCACATGATTGAAGTAGATATTTGGCCTGACAATTCAAATCTAGTCTTTGATTAATGTGTTACCTCATATGCACACAGTTTTAGTCAATTTTTTGACAGGGGTGGGCGTGTTCTCCATTGTCTTGCATTGACTGAAGGTGCCTATACTACCTACGGAAGTTGGGAAGCTCCATGTGTCATTTCCCAGTGCTGTCGCAAATTGCCGTGTCACCTCTAGTGTTATCCCTGTCTCTCTCTCCCAAATAATTTCCTGTCTCTCCTTCACTTTCCTGTGAAAACTAAATGCAACCCCCCCCGAAAAAAAAAAAAAAAATACAGCCTGGGTCATTGGAATCATAATCACTGATCACAGTCAATGAAACATATTACATTATATACTATACTATACATGTACTGTACTGTATATCATACACTATTAATGCAGGCCGCAGATGCTCAATTTTGCACATTGACATTTGTGTGTTTACAGTCTATGCTATTTATGTAAACATGAGCCGCTACACAATGTACCCCAGAAACAAAGGGAATGGGAAAATGTACATGACATTTGTTTTGTTTACCTCAGATGTCTTGGCATGCTCTCCCCTCTGACTAATATCACTGGCAGGCCTGCCGACAGGGGAGGACAAAGGGATACGTTGTCCCGGGCCCAGGGAGACAGGGGCCCCAGATATGGGTCCCCATTACACTGTATGTATTGGGTAAGGGGCCCTTTCAGATGACTTTGTCCTGGGCCCAGCGAAAGCTGTCAGCGGCCCTGATCACAGGCATATCCTTTCATGCACGTCCATAAAGACTGTGTCTCAGGAACCACGGTGTCATGTTTATGAACAAAGAAATGATCTAAAATCCAATATATTTCTTCACCGCAGCGGTGCCAAAGCACAGGCAAGGCACTCCCAATGAGAGCACCTACAGTATATGACAACAGCCATAACAAAGCATCCATCTTCAATATAAAGTTTGACATCGAGTTTGGAAACAAACACTAGTAAAACAGTAATGGGAAATGGGTATGGTGTGTGTGTATGTGTATGTGTGTGTGTGTGTGTGAGTGTGTGTGTGTGTGCGCGCGCGCGCGCGCGCGCGCGCGCGCGTGTGTGTGTGTGTGTGTGTGCTGTATTTTACCAAAAGAGAGAGAGAGAGAGAGAGAGAGAGAGAGAGAGAGGGACAGAGAGAGAGAGAGAGAGAAAAAAGAAAGAAAGAAAGAAGAAACAAACCATGCTTAGAAATGGGGGAGAGGCCCTACCGTCGCTGATATGGTAGGGCACACGTTTACCACTCGGCCGACCCGGGTTCGATTCCCGGTCCGGGTCCTTTGCCGATCCTTCCCCATCTCTCTCTTCCAGCTCACTTCCTGTCTCTCCTCCACTATCCTGTCTCACAAAAACCAATAAAGGCTGAAAAGCCCCAAAAAATGCTTAAAAAAAGAAATGGGGGAGAATTGGGTCCCTCTCTGCAAGACAGTGTAAGACTGTTCCTCTTCTGTGTCCACATGGTTATGTAACTACATATTTTGTCAAAATGGAGTTTAGAGTGAAATGGTCTTCATTACACCCCCTTTATCTTGTGACAAAGCCTTATGGTCCAAATGTGTCCCCTTTCAGAGATATTGCTGTGTAGAATTTGCAGTAACTAGCACAGTACGATATCCAACCCAATGCCAAGGCTTTGAAGGCATGTTCTTTTCTTTCTTGAGAAACATTTAAAAAAGAACATGTCTTCAAAGCCTTGGTGTACTGTAGTTACTGCATTTTGCCTTTGTAGGGCAGCATAGTTCACAGACACAATACAGTAATATGCAGTTATTGTTGCAAACCAAGGGCTGGACTGGCCATCTGGTGTACCGAGCATTTCCCGGTGGACCCTGCACTCTTGTGGGCCCCTATTTTCAGAAATGTAAAAAAAACAAAAACATTTTTTTAAAAACATTTCTGAAAATAGGGGCCCACAAGGGTACGGGGCTGACCGTTGAGTCAGTTCTGCGCTACTAATTATGAGGGGCCCATTTCAGCCAAAAGTGCCCGGGCCCTATTTCTCCCCCAGTCCAGCCCTGTTGCAAACATAACATGGGTATTGGGTCTCGGCAACAGAAATAAGAAAACAACACCTGTAGAAAATAACTTCTCACCATTCAGCATGATCATGGGTGAGCGGGGCAGTCATGGGTGAGCGGTTAGGGCGTCAGACTTGCATCCTAGAGGTTGCCGGTTCGACTCCCGACCCGCCAGGTTGGTGGGGGGAGTAATCAACCAGTGCTCTCCCCCATCCTCCTCCATGACTGAGGTACCCTGAGCATGGTACCGTCCCACCGCGCTGCTCCCCATGGGGCGCCACTGAGGGCTGCCCCCTTGCACGGGTGAGGCATAAATGCAATTTCGTTGTGTGTGCAGTGTTCACTCGTGTGCTGTGGAGTGCTGTGTCACAATGACAATGGGAGTTGGAGTTTCCCAATGGGCTTTCACTTTCATAGCCTAATTGCAAACATCTCAGTTTATAGAACCCGTGTATTTAATAGGTGTATGAAATTCCAGTAAATGTCTTTTTCCCCTTCAATTAACATTCTCGCCAGCGCTCGCTGTCGCTGCCAAAACCTTTCCTACCTGACTGGCATTCTAGTGGGCTATGTGCCTCTCTCTGTTTGTCAGTGGCAATAACAGCTTATTTATATAAAGCACTTTATAAACCACAGCAGTTGACCTGAGAAGCATAACAAAAAAACATCAATGAATATAAAACAAACACGTTTGTATTCAGGTGGCAAATGGCTGTAAAGGGACTGCATTTAAATAGCGCTTTAACACTCCTTCGAGCACTCAAAGACCTTTTTACATTGTATGCCTCACATCCACCCCCATTCACACCCATGTTCATACACCGGTGGCAAAAGCTGCTACGCAGGGCACCACCCTGCCACCAGGAGAAAATTGGGGTTAAATATCTTGCTCAAGGACACATCAATGGGGTCAGACAGAGCGGGGTTCGAACCTGCAACCCTCTGGTTCTGAGCCACCACTGCCCGTATTCTAGTTGGCCAGTGGTTCCCTAAGTGGGGGTCGCGAAAATATTCTTAAGTCCAAAAGCGTGTCTCCGCTGAAAAAAGTTTGGGAACCACTGTAGTAGGCTACTCATTCAAGTACGGTATGCGGGTCTCTGTTTGTCAATGGCAATGACAGTTTATTTATATAAACCACTTTATAAACAGCAGAAATTGACCTGAGAAGCATATATAAAAAAAACATCAATAAATATAAAACAAACGTATTTATATTCAGGTGGTAAATGTCTGCAACATTTTTTGTCAAGATTGTTTATTTAATTGTAGCACGATTTTGTATCTAACCTGGTTCAACACACAAAAGCAACAAAATATTGAGAGAATGTTTTTTCTTTTTCATGTGCAGTTACAATTTTAAGTAGAGATGTACAGGATCCAAGATCTGGTTCCGGATCCGGCAGGATAATAGGGTTTTTCACAGGATCCGGATCCGGTTCCAGGATCCAGGATCCAGGATCCGGTAGCCGAGGCTTTTCAGTCAAAATAGTTTGAGCCAACGTGATAAAAAGGGCCCACCTGTGCGAGTAGGCTATGTGTTTCAACCCTTTTGTAGGATCCGGTTCCGGATCCGGCAGGATCTTAAGCAGTGGATCCGGTATCCGGTAGGATCCTAAAAATCAGGATCCAGTGCATCTCTAATTTTAAGTGAAGCCCCATTCTGTTTTGTTCAAATGCTCAGTAATTGACAAATGACAACATCCTCTCCTGTGTCTGTTTTGACAGATCAGAATCAGAGTCCGACAATCAAGTCAAGTCAAAGTTTGTTTTATTTATAACACACTTTACAAACAACAAAGGCAGCTGACCAAGAGAATTAGAAAGCTTTATTTGTCCCCAGCAATAGGCAATTCAGTCCACAGTCTTAGTCTCAATACAGTCTCCTGGAAACGCTTCAGTATCTCTTTGGGAGGCCTGGTGGTCTAGCCTCGCGACGCCATCCGATGTACTCCACCCAAAGATTTTGGCTCCGCACATCGTCTGGCAAAAGCCTCGAGCTCAGTTCTCTCAGTGTTTCGCCAATCAGCAAACAGTTGAGAGTGGTGACGTAGAACTCACCCGCGAGCTCCGTTACTGATTGGTTATGGTAACTATATTCACACTTCGTTTTGTTATTTGAATGCTTTTGCGACGCTATAACGTAACAGGCATGCTAATAAAGCACAATATGGGTTTTAATTTGAGTTTGGAACTTCAATTAATTTAAATGATAGAGTAAGATCAGACCATCTCCCATTGTCCACGGAGACGGATTCCTCATGGCTTTTGCCAGACTGATTGACGGAGTCAACAGTCGGCTATTCGCCCAGGCTACCAATCATCAGCAGTCTCCTGCAAACGATGAGTCCTTGTATCAGTACCAATCATCAGCAGTCTCCTGGAAAGGCTTCAGTATCTCTATGGGAGGCCTGGTGGTCTGTAGATGTTGGGGTCTTTTCCCTCTCGGCCCCAGCGATTGGCCTCCTGGTCTGCTTCAGAGTCCTTGGGTGCGTTCCAGTATGCGACCTTGCTTCCTCCACTTAAAAATAACCCGTCTCTCATTTACTCATCTCAGTAACCTGCGCCAGGGCGTGCAAAAGTTTTTCGGTGCGGGACACAAGGGGTGCATTCCCATATGCGACCTTGCTTCCTCCACTTGTGCTTGTGGCCTCGCCCCGCCTCCTGGCCCCTCCTCCGTGGAGAAAACGATAGTTTCCCAGCTGTCAGCCTAGCCACAACAGCTTTTGGGGGACTGTTTTTCATTCAACATCCCAATCTCAAATGAGAAAAAGACTTTTGAGTTTTGTATTTAAATATAATGCTGTTGTCAGTGATGTCATCACGACATATTACTTCCTGGTACGAGGCTACAAGCAGAAGTGGGGAAAGCAAGGTCGCTTATTGGAATGCACCCTTGGTGTCCCGCACCGAAAAACTTTTGCACGACCTGGCGCAGGTTACTGAGATGAGTAAATAAGAAAGGGGTTATTTTTGTCTCAGTAGCCCTACAAAGGCGTTCTTTATTACTATGAATGAAGTATTTGTTCTGGTTAAGTGACATGTTCTAATGCTCCTGTTTACAGCATTCTTAGCTTCCTTGAAAAAGTGGGTGGGGCAGAAAGATTGGATAGTATTTAGGCCTTTGAGATGGTGGCTGATCATTGTGAATGAACAGTACAGACAAAACACTCAAGTGACCGACACATTACCGCACAAATAGACCAGGTGCGATGCGATTCAAGCGACAGAGCGATACGTGCTATTCAAGTGACTACAGTATGTCCGTTACAAGCAGAAGGCAAAGCATTCAAACATTCCCATTGGCTGTGGTCACTGACCTCTATACAGTCATTGGCTGTCGCGACTGGTCGCCGAACCGTGTCATAGAAAGTTGAAAGGATTTCAACTTCAAACTGTCGCTCTCGTCGCGCAAATCGCTCTAGTCTCCAGAATCGCTTTTGTCGCACGACTCAATACAAAGTAAATTACTTCCGTCGCTCGCCTCGCCCTTGTCACGGTAGGTGTATTTGTGCGGTTATTGTGTTTTCACACGCTCGCACACCACACTTTGTAAAATGTCATATCACGTTATGCTGATTGTAGAAGTGTCTTGTTGTTGCACACAGAGGGATTCAAAGAGCCAACCTTTTACTGGGACATTGGTTGCAAAAACACATTTCACATTTTTCCCTTTTAAAACACATTCTTATTGAAGGAATTTGATGTTCATTCAATGGCTCTTTTCCTTATTTGACTTTTTCTCTGTTTTTGTTGTGAAAGAAATGAGCAGCATGTCCATTAAGCTCATGCTTCATTAGCATTCAAATGGCTACAGGGTGGGGACTGTTGGCACCAATCTGTTGCATTAGCCATGTGTGTGTGTATGTATGTGTGTGTGTGTGTGTGTGCGCGTGTGCGAGTGTGTGTGTGTGTGCGTGTGCGTGTGTGTGTGTGTGTGTGTGTGTGTGTGTATGAGCGTGTTTGTGTGTGTGTGTGTGTGTGTGTGTGTGTGTGTGTGTGTGTGTATTTGTGTGTGCGCGTGTCTGTATGTCTGTGTGTGTGTGTGCGTGTGTGTGTGTGTGTGTGTGTGTGTGTGTGTGTGTGTGTGTGTGTGTGTGTGTTTTGCAGTCTCGTTAAGCAATGCCAAGCTTGTATATCATTAGATCAAAGAATTCAGCATCAGACACAACTCACGGCAGGCGTGTACTGTATGCTGTTACTGTGACGACCAAAAGACTCCATACACACGCTGTGGGTGGCATGCTTTATTATGCTACGTATACTGCCCTACTAAGTGCAGTAACAACATATTTTTAAAGGTACACTGTGCAGGAAATTGTCAAAAAAGGTACTGCAACTATGCTGCTCATTGAAACTGGGTTGCCTATTGCCAAATTTGATCTTTTTATGAAAGTTTACAAAGTAATAAACTAATATTTTGTAGTATGGCCCAAGTACAGTCATGGGTGAGCGGTTAGAGCGTCAGACTTGCATCCCAGAGGTTGCCGGTTCGACTCCCGACCCGCCAGGTTGGTGGGGGGAGTAATCAACCAGTGCTCTCCCCCATCCTCCTCCATGACTGAGGTACCCTGAGCATGGTACCGTCCCACCGCACTGCTCCCCATGGGGCGCCACTGAGGGCTGCCCCCTTGCACGGGTGAGGCATAAATGCAATTTCGTTGTGTGCAGTGTGCAGTGTTCACTTGTGTGCTGTGGAGTGCTGTGTCACAATGACAATGGGAGTTGGAGTTTCCCAATGGGCTTTCACTTTCACTACTGTTATTTTCGCAGCTAAAAATGGCTATTTCTTGAAATTCAAAATGGCGGACCATGGAGAAGATCCCCCTTTTCATGTATGAAAAGTGCAATTTTTCCAGTCATAATGAATACTTAGAATTTCATGGTGGTGGTAAATATTCATGAAAAAGGTAACATTAGTGAATGGGTAGCATGAATTCTGGAAATAAACAGCTAAAAATCTCACACAGTGTCCCTTTAAGAAATTAAGTTTAGACTGAAAATAGTCTTCATAGTCTTCATAGTCTTCATAATAACTCTAGCTTGTGACAGAAGGTCTTATGCCGCGATCACACCGCCGGCGTTGAAAGAGCCACAACGCTGCTGACTCCTGCCTGGAAAGCACTGGTCAGGGGCGTTGAACGAGGAAAAAGATTCAACCTGAAGCGTTCGGCCAGAAATCTCGACCAACTGAAGCTCGTGTTTAGAAAAATGTGAACATTCCATTGGTTGACGCCCTGCTACCGCCGAGCTCATTACATATTTTTAGATGAAGTTGAACTTGTGCCGCCCTCGGCTTTTGACGCTTTCGACGCCCTCGCCTCTAGAAACGCTCCCGTTTGCCTCGTTCGCCGCCTGCTCTCCCATACAAAGTCAATTACTTCCGCATCTTTCCACGCGTTCAAGGTTCACGGTGTGTCCGCACGGTTATGGTCCAAATATGTCGCATTTTAGAGATACTGCTGTGTCAAATTTGCAGTAGCTGCAATATGCCAACTCATACCAATTAGGGATGCACCAATAACACTTTTTTGAAAACCGATACAAGTACAAGTACATTAATGTGTGTACTTGCCGATACCGAGTACCGATACCTTTTATCACCAAAATACAATGAAAATAAATGCATGGCCTTGTTTTTTTTCCACCTGTGATATTTTTATTGTCCATTTCCATGTAGATTTAAATGTTAGTAAATGTATGAGGTGGCACTTTTTTCCATGCTGCTTTCAAGTCCACAGAACGTGACAAGAATTTGCGTTGTTTTGTGTAACAGCAGTATCCATGGCTGGTATCTGCAAGTGTTTGATGAGTACGAGTATGAGTATAATGACCAGTATCGGGTGCCGATACCGATACCAGTAGGCTAGATATGGCTGCAGCCTAGGGCCCCCCACCACAGGCTAGATATGGTTGCAGCCTAGGGCCCCCCACCACAGGCTAGATATGGTTGGAGCCTAGGGCCCCCCACCACTGGCTAGATATGTCTGCAGCCTAGGCCCCCCCACCACAGGCTAGATATGGCTGCAGCCTAGGGCCCCCACCACAGGATAGATATGTCTGCAGCCTAGGGGCCCCCACCATAGGATAGATATGGTTGCAGCCTTGGGCCCCCCACCACAGGCTAGATATGGCTGCAGCCTAGGGCCCCCCACCACAGGCTAGATATGGTTGCAGCCTAGGGGACCCCCTACCTGCTAGGGGGCCTCTGATTGGTCAAAAGTGAAAAATCACAGAATAGTGACAAGATGCCATATTGAAAAAAATATCTGTTGTGTTCAGTACAGTTGGTAGACACGTTATCCTCAATTCCTAGATCGTAATGATGACACTGTGTATGTAAATTTGTCTCAAAATTTGCCTTCTGGGGGGCCCACAGCAACCTTTATAGCCTAGGAGCCCCTGGCCATCTTAATCCGGTCCCTGTTCGTCCTCATGTCTTTCAGAGTTGTTTCTAGTAATTAACTTTTTTTTGTTTTCTTCCAAACAGTTGCCTTCTCTCCTAAACAGAGGCAGACATTCCGAGCTAAGAAAATAAAAGTCCTCCTCCCTTATAGTACGTAATTGTTCCAGACAATTAATTGAATAAGCTGATTCCAAAAATAGCTCAGTGCTTCAGCCAGGTTAGATGAAGTAATTAGTGAAATGGGCTGTGCTTGGGAACACAAGGGGGAATAAATATCTAGTGGGACTTTTATTTTCTCCAGCGAGTTTGTCTGGAATGAATATCTAGTGGGACTTTTATTTTCTCCAGCGAGTTTGTCTGGAATGAATATCTAGTGGAACTTTTATTTTCTCCAGCCAGTTTGTCTGCTGCTTTCCCCTGCTATTTGAATGAGTGGATTAGTTTGGCTGTGTACTTGCAAAAGTTTTTGGAAGAACTTGGGAAGTTTTTTTTTTCTTTTAAGTTTAATTCTGATGAGTGTCAACTTGTTTGGTTATTTGCTTGTTTGCCTATTATGATTCTCTAGACATTAATAACAATGATGAAGCACTCTAACAAAAACTCAATTCTTTTTAAATATTAATTTCTCATTTTCTGTTTCTTTCCCTGGTTTTTCAGAAAAGGGGCTGCACCTTGCATAACTTGTGTTTTTATTGCACAAACGTGTTTTGGCGTGTGCCTTCTTCAATTTTAAACTACCCCTTTTAGTTTATGAAATTGACCTGAGATCTGTCTTTAACAGAGATTTTTCTTTGATTTCCCTTTTCTTCCTCTTCCTCTTCCTCTTCCTCTTCCTCCTCCTCTTCCTCTCCATTTTCCTCTTCCTCTTCCTCTTCCTCCAGAATGAGAAGGGCCAGTACCATGCCGACGTGGTCCCGGAGCCCGTGGACACCACACACTCACTCACTCACTCACTCACTCACTCACTCACTCACTCACTCACTCACTCACTCACTCACTCACTCACTCACTCATACACTCACTCACTCACTCACTCACTCACTCACTCACTCACTCACTCACTCACTCACTCACTCACTTCCTCTTCCTCTTCCTCTTCATCTTCCTCTTCCTCTTCCTCTTCCTCTTCCTCTTCCTCTTCCTCTTCCTCTTCCTCCAGAATGAGAAGGGTCAGTACCCGGCCGATGTGGTCCCGGAGCACGTGGACACTCACTCACTTCCTCTTCCTCTTCCTCTTCATCTTCCTCTTCCTCTTCCTCTTCCTCACTCACTCACTCACTCACTCACTCACTCTCTTCCTCTTCCTCACTTCCTCTTCCTCTTCCTCTTCCTCTTCTTCCAGAACGAGAAGGGCCAGTACCCCGTCGACGTGGTTCCGGAGCCGGTGGACATGCCGCACGCTCACTCACTCTTTAACAGATTTTTGTTTAATTTCCCTTTTCTTTCTCTTCCTCTTCCTCTAGAATGAGAAGGGTCAGTACCCGGCCGACGTGGTTCCGGAGCCGGTGGACATGCCGCTGGAGATGGCGGACGCGGCGGCGCAGGCGAAGGAGCTGCGAGCCCTGCTGAGAGACGCCCTGCCCCCCCGGCCCCGCACCCCCCCCCTCGCCCTGCTACTCTCCTCCTGCCGCACCGGGACCGGCACCGGCGCACTCGCAGAGAAGGCACGCGCGCACCTCGCAGCAATGGACATACGGCTGGGCGATCGCGTAGTCGTCGCTGGACAAAAGGTGAGAGAGAGAGAGAGAGAGAGAGAGAGAGAGAGAGAGAGAGAGAGCCAGAGAGAGCCAGAGAGAGAGAGAGAGAGAGAGAGAGAGAGAGAGAGAGAGAGAGAGAGAGAGAGAGAGAGAGAGAGAGAGAGAGAGGGGGTGGCCATCCATACAACACATAACAGCAAGACAAGTCAAGATCATAATAACTACTGTTGAATTAGGAAATTGTGAGATTATGGAAAGCATGTCTTAGGTAGTCAAAAGTACTTGTAGTCAGAAAGCCTTGCTCGCATCCGTAGGAAAATATGTGGGGGATCGCGCTATCGCACTGGGCAAAAGGTTAACAATTGAGCAATAGGCAATTGTAATATTATGGAGTAGAAAAGCAAGTCAAGTAGTCAGAATGAGTCAGACAAGGAAGGACCAGCTGCCAGAGTGGAGGCCTTTGCTCACCGCGTTCCCTGAACTGGGCATGCAAGTCTGGGTGCCTGTCTCCTGACTGATACTAGGTTGGAGGCATTTCTGCCCTTTGCCCTGCATGTTAACACTGTTAAAAACTATACTTTTTGCAAACTAGTGCATCTTTGTTTATTGGAAAGCCGTGCTCTTTTGTGGTCAAGCCGAAATATATACAACGGTAGAGAATCTGATGAGACGTTATCCAGCCATTTAACAATAAAAGAACAACAAAAGGGATTTCTTCAAGTGTGCCCACTCCTCACTCTGAAAACTACAGTCAGCCTTTGTCCTGCACCTTTTCCTGCACAGTCTTTAACCTGACTCCTGCCCTCTGGTATGCCCTTCCGAGCGGCAGGGAATGGAACGCCCCCGCGAGTAGTTGCTGAATGCAGCCAGATGATGAAAATCAGGTTACACAATCTTCACCTTCAACCACACTGCAAGCCAAAATATTTCCATATTGCTCTTCATACCGTGGGCATCAGGGTTGGGGACCGCATGGTCATTGCTGGACCAAAGGTAGTATTTGAATTTGGCAATTGTGAGATGGTGGAATAGCAAAGTCTGGTTGGGGATCACATGGTCGTCACTAGACAAAAGGTAACAGTTCAGCTAGGCACAGACCTGTTAAATGTTTACCCTCCTTGATTTACGGTAACCCTGAGACAAGGGTACAAGGGGGAGAGAAGGGGTGAGGGATGAGGGCTGAGGGCTAAGGCCCAATCATAGGTAGGTAGTCCAAAGTAGTATCTTATCTTGTGGGTATTTGTTTTGTTTAAAAAAAAAGAGCAATGCCATTTTTAAAAGATATGGCAACAACTACTGTCTGACTAAATGTGCTGTGACCTCTCGTCACTCATGAAGGCATCACAGTCCCAATGTATTAGTTGTTTATTTCCAGAAGACATGCTGCCCATTCACAAATGTTACCCTTTGCACAAATACTTACAGCCACCTTCATATTTTACGTATTCATTATGACAGGGAAAATTGCAGTTTTCATACGTGAAAAGGTGGATCTTCTCCATGTCCGCCATTTTGAATTTCCAGAAATAGTCAGTGGTAGCTGCAAAACGTTCTGTTCTTCTACTAGTCATAGTAGTAAATATCGAAAGTGAAAGTGAAAGCCCATTGGGAAACTCCAACTCCCATTGTCATTGTGACACAGCACTCCACAGCACACAAGTGAACGCTGCACACTGCACACAACGAAATTGCATTTATGCCTCACCCGTGCAAGGGGGCAGTCCTCAGTGGCGCCCCATGGGGAGCAGTGCGGTGGGACGGTACCATGCTCAGGGTACCTCAGTCATGGAGGAGGATGGGGGAGAGCACTGGTTGATTACTCCCCCCACCAACCTGGCGGGTCGGGAGTCGAACCGGCAACCTCTGGGATGCAAGTCTGACGCCCTAGCCGCTCACCCATGACTGCCCCCATATCAGTTTATTACTTGGTAAATATCCATGATATCTAATGTGGCAATGGGCAGCACAGTTTTAATGAGCCGCATACCGTAGCTGCAGTACCCACTCTGGCCACCATCCTACACAGTGCGCCTTTAACATTCATTTTGCGCTCTGGTTTCTACAATGGATGCATCATGCTTGTAAATTCTGAAGATTGTACAAGGTTTCCCAGCATTGATTGTATTAGTTTTTGTGTCTATTATGAAGGACTGGGACCTTTTGAAAATGAAGAGAACGACTGCTGACAGCTGAACTGCGAACTAACTAATGCTCAATAATGAGTTGAATACTTAGAATTTGATGGTGGAGGTAAGGGTTCATGAACGAGGTAACATTTGTGAATGGGCAGCACGAATTCTGGAAATGAACTACTGAATATATTACACAGCGCACCTTTAAGAGTTCATTTAAAGGGACACTGTGCAGGAAATGGTCAAAAAAGGTACTGCAACTATGCTGCGAATTGAAAATGGGCTGCCTATTGCCAAATTTGATCTTTACATGAAAGTTTCCATAGTAATAAACTAATATTTTCTAGTATGGTCCAAGTACAGTCATTTTTGCAGCTAAAAATGGCTATTTCTGGAAATTCAAAATGGCGGACCATGGAGAAGATCCCCCTTTTCATGTAAGAAAAGTGCATTTTTTTCAGTCATAACGAATACTTAGAATTTGATGGTGCTGGTAAGTATTCATGAAAAAGGTAACATTAACGAATGGGAAACATGAATTCTGGAAATAAACAACTAAAAATCTCACACAGTGTCCCTTTAAGGGCCCTGCCGTGGCCAACCGGTGGGGTACTCGTCTGCCATGTGGCCGACCCGGGCTCAATTCCCTTTGCTGACCCCTCCCCATCTCTCTCCCCATTCTCCTCCTGTCCACCTCTCAAACTGTCCTATCATCAATAAAGTCGTGAAAGACCCCCCCCCCCCCAAAAAAAAAAAAAAAACTTTAAAAGAATAAGAGTTCACTTCAGAGTTAAGAAGGTTTTGAGCGGTGGAAGCAATGGGCTTCTGGTGGGCTGAAGTGTATATAAACAGGCTTTGCAGTGGCGGAACAATTGCACATAGGGCCCCAGGGCAAGACACTTATAGTGCTGCCCTCCATTATACAGTGAGTCCAATAAGTATTTGATCCCTTGCTAATTTTGTTGGTTTGCCTTCTAACAAAGACATGATCAGTCAACAAATGTTATGACAATATATATTCTAATATGGAGAGACAGAATAACAAAAAGAAAATCCAGAAATTAACTTAAGAGAATATATATTAATTTTTGTCCATTTCATCGAGCAAAATAAGTATTTGATCCCCTGCCAACTGATAACAGTTCCGGGCCTACAGACCAGATGGGCACTTCCGATCAACTTGCCATCTGAATTAAATACACCTGTACATACTAACATACAAAAAAGACACATTGAATCAGCAGAATCAGTCCATAGTATGAGTGAATCAGTCACAGTCCAACCTCACCAGCATAGGAAAGACCAAAGAGCGGTCAAATGATATCAGGGACAAGATTTTAGACCTGAGCAAAGATTAAATGGGCTGCAAAGCCACAAGAAAGAGACTGGGTATTAATGGCCCAACTGTTGATGCATTTTTTCCAAAATGTGAGGAATATAAAATGACTATCCATCAGCCTGTCTGGGGTTCTATACAAGATTTGACCTTTTGTAGGGATTTAATAATCATGAGAACAGAAAGAAAGCACCCTAGACCTGTACGTGATGAACTAGGCAATGATATAACAGCTACTGGGACCAAAATCACTGAGAAAACTACTGGTAGCACTTAATGCCACAGAGGTTTAAAATCCTGTAGTGCACACGTGGTACCTCTACCTCAGAAGGAACCTGTGCAGTTCCACCTGAGGTTTGCCCACGAACATCAGACTGGTTTAGGATATGATAAGGAGGTGCTGTTGTCAGATGAAACCAAAAGCAAGCTGTTTGGCATTAACACAATTCAATGTGTTTTGAGAAAGAGAACTGCTGTCTATGATCCCAAGAACACCCTCCTCACCATCATGCATGAAAGTGGTATCATTATGGTTTGAGGGTGTTTGTCTGGCCAAGGCACAGGACAACTTCACATCATCAACAAATGGATGGAGGGAGACATGTAATGTGCAATTCTGAGTGCAAACATCCTTCCCTCCACCACTACACTGAAGGTGGGCCATTTTTGGATCTCCCAACATGACATTAATACACAACATACAGTCAAAGCAACGAAGGAGTGGCTCAAGAAGAAGCTTATTAAAGTCGTGAAGTGGCCTAGACAGTCTCCAAATATTAACCCTATAGTAATTCTATGGAGGGAACTGAACCTCCCATTTGCCAAGCTACAGCCACAAACTATTCATGTTTTAGAGATAATCTGCAAAGAAAAATGGGCAAAAATCTTGTCTACTTTATGCACAAACATTGCCATCAACTAAAAGAAGCATCTGCCCTCAGTGCTAGACAACTAGGGCTTTGCCACAAAGCACTTTATCTTCTTTAGCTAGAGGGGTCAAATACTTATTTGCCTAAATTAAATACAAAGAAATCAAAATATATTATTTTAAGTTATTTTCTGGAATTTCTTTTTGATAATCTGTCTCTCCATGTTTGAATACATATTATCATACATTTATAGACTGATCATGTCTTTATTAGTGGGCAAACCAGCAAAATCAGCAAGGGATCAAATACACATTGGACTCACTGTAGCTCCGCTCTTTATGCTTTGCATCTTGGGGGATATGAAAGAGGACTCACTTGTCATTGCTCCCGGGAGGCTGAGGAGACTATGGGAGACTGAGGGAGACTGGAGGAAGGGAGGATGATAAGGACAGCAGAAGGAAATGGCTTTATTGAACAACGTGCTGCATTATCTGTATTTCAAAGCATCGCGCTGAATCATATTTCAATGCCTGCCTCTCTCCGTGACTCTCCCACTGTGTGTGTGAGCATTTGTGTGTGTGTGTGTGTGTGTGTGTGTGTGTGTGTGTGTGTGTGTGTGTGTGTGTGTGTGTGTGTGTGTGTGTGTGTGTGTGTGTGTGTGTGTGTGTGTGTGTGTGTGTGTGTGCCTCTCTCTGTGACTCTCCTACTGTGTGTGTGTGTGTGTGTAATCTGTGTGTGTGTGTGTGTGTGTGTGTGTGTGTGTGTGTGTGTGTGTGTGTGTGTGTGTGTGTGTGTGTGTGTGTGTGTGTGTGTGTGTGTGTGTTTTCCTCCTCAGGTCTTTTCCCCATGCTATTCATGGCCATTTCAAAACCAGTGTTGCCAGATTGGGCGGTTTCCCGCCCAATTGGGCTGCTTAGGATTGCCGTTTGCGGGTAAAAAGGGGTAAAATGGGCTTTTGGGCGTATTTTTCTGCAAATCTTTGGCTATAGAAATCAATATAATTGAAATAAAATTGGGTGGGATTTAGTGCTTCCTTCCAGGCGGATTTTAAGCATCTCTTGGGCTGGAAATCACCGGTCTCATTTGGCAACCCAGTTCATCCCCTCTGGTTTCATTATGTTGTGTCCTCATCTGCTTGATGTGTGGATGAGCCATTCATTTAAGTCCCCTGGATCCCACTTCTGCTTTGTGTGTGTATTTGAATGTGGAAATGCAGATTTAACTTTTGGGGTGTGTGTGTGTGTGTGTGTGTGTGTGTGTGTGTGTGTGTGTGTGTGTGTGTGTGTGTGTGTGTGTGTGTGTGTGTGTGTGTGTTTTAACTTTGTCTAACAAAGGTGTGTGTGTGTGTGTGTCCATGTGTAAGAGGTTATATTGCGTAGCTGAGGTAGTATCTACATATTAATGTCCAGTCTTGTTTGTGCGTTCGTTCGTGTGTGCGTGCGTGCATGCGTGCGTGCATGCTTGAGTGCGTGCGTGCGTGCATGTGTTGTCCATATGCAGTTGGGCATGTTGCGTTTCTGCGGCAGTACAGATTAAGCATGTTGTGTGTGTGCGTGCGTATGCGTGCACATTGGTGTGTGTGCATATATGTTGGCATGTTGCTTTTCGGTTTTTGTACAACTTATTGCGTGTCTGTGTATGTGTGTGTGTGTGTGTGTGTGTGTGTGTGTGTGTGTGTGTGTGTGTGTGTGTGCGTGCGTGTGTGTGTGTGTGTCCATGTCTTAGGTGGGCACGTTGCGTTTCTGTCTAACAAAGGTGTGTGTGTCCATGTGTCTGTGTGTGTGTGTGTGTGTGTGTGTGTCCATGTCTACTCGAGGGGGGCGCGTTGCGTTTCTGCGGCGGTACGGAGTTTGCGGGCGGCATGTGTGCGTGCGTACGAGCATATGTTGGCATGTTGCCTTTTGGTTATTGTACAACTTATTTGTCTAACAAAGGTGTGTGTGTGTGTCTGTTTGTCTGTGTGCGTGTGTGTGTGTGTGTGTGTGTGTGTGTGTGTGTGTGTGTGTCCATGTGTCTGTGTGTGTGTGTGTGTGTGTGTGTGTGTGTGTGTGTGCGTGTATGTATCCATGTGTAGGTGGGCGCGTTGCGTTTCTGCGGCGGTACGGAGTTTGCGGGCGGCATGTGGGCCGGAGTGGAACTCAGCCGGCCGGACGGGAAGAACGACGGCTCCGTAGCGGGCGTACACTACTTCACATGCGCACACAAACACGGTGAGGAACAACACACACACACACACACACACACACACACACACACACACACACACACACACACACACACACACACACACACACACACACACACACACCAACGGCTCAGTGGCGGGCGTACACTACTTCACATGTCTTCACAAACACGGTGAGGAACACAAACCATAACTTCAGACAGCCTCAGATCTACTGTCTGTCTCTTAAAATGATTGCTTTTATTTAAGGAACAGTCCACCATTTCTGAAAATGTGCAGTGTTCGCTTGTGTGCTGTGGAGTGCTGTGTCACAATGACAATGGGAGTTGGAGTTTCCCAGTTGGGCTTTCACCATCGCTTAAAGTGATACTGTCTCCTCTTCTTTCAACCGTTCTCTGAGTATGGCAGTGCACGTTTTACATCCAAGCTAGCAGTTAACATTGAGTCCTATGAGACCAGTTAGCCGCCAGCTGGTCTCATAGGACTCAATGTTAACTGCTAGCATGGAGGTAAAATTTGCACTGCCATAATCAGAGAACGGTTGAAAGTAGAAAGAAAGGAGATAGGTAAAACTCAATTATTTAACTCAAGGGGAGGTGTAATATGACTTTATTTCCAAAATGGGACAGTATCACTTTAAAGTTAGCGAGTGCATTTATGGACAGGTGCATTAGCTCTAAGGGCCACACCACCCACACCAACTATTGCTTTTTTTAGACTTTTTTATTTTTACCTTTACTTTGTCCCTGTCTTTTCACTTTTAGTTGTTTACCTTTCAGTAAAACTTCACTTTGATTTTTTTTTGCTGATGCTGTCGTGTTGGTTTTTCATTTCAGCCTTGAAGAGTCAGCTAGCTGACTCTCTCCTCATGAAGTTAAACTTCAAAGCACCGCACAAAGTGTTTTTTTATTTTATTTTTAAAGCAATGTTTTCGAAGTAGCTTTCCTGCTTCTTCTATTAGTTCTTCGACTGGCTGAAGGCCACTTATGAATGAACCTGGAGTTCCAAACAGAGGAATACTTTTATTGTCTTACTGTTATTATAAAATGTAAATACATTTATTTTCTTAGTGGTATTATAAAATGCAAACATAAAATGTGTTTTATGATGTATTTTATCATGTAGCCCCACAATGCATGCCGTACCACCAGTGACACGCAGTAAGAGTCACTGAAAGGTTAATTACCACAGTAGTGTTACTCTACTATGCTATAACACAGGGCCTTTAGTAATTGACTCTGTCATTGCCATTCTGGTAACAGCAAATTTATAGCGCCGTGTTTTAATGGGATAATGTATAAAATGCATTATTATTATATTACGAAATGTAAATACATTATTTTTTTAGTGTTATTATAAAATTTAAACATTCTCAGGGCTTTGAACCGTTATTTTTTTCCAAACGTTCCGTTCTGAACAGAAACAGAATTATAACGTTTCGCGGTTCTGAGTTCCACCAATAAATTGATGTTCCCGAACCGGTTAGAACCAAAAAATATTGTTCCCGGAACGGTTAATTTCGTTCCTGTCAGCTGATTACTCCCCATAGGCCTAACTGACGTTAACCAAGAAAGACGGAAGTGCAAATGAGTCAGCCTACATTCAAAACTGTTTATTCAAGCGGATGAAAAGAATATCCTCCAGAATTTTGTCATTCAGGGACGACCTAAGCGGAGAAGATGAAAATGTGCGCTCCATGCTGACTTGGGTCACGCGGAGCACTATGATGGACATTGTGAGTTTGTGCATATTTGAAGCGATGCCCAATAACGCCAAACATTGTCGGTGCGCTTTACACGCGCTTCCCTGCAATGTCTTACAATAATGCAATGCAAACTCTGTCCTTTTGTATGACAGTGGTTTCTCTTAATTAAGATGTGGAGTGAAGACTTTGTAATCTACAGCTCTCTCTCCATTCAGTCAGAGAATGTCTGATGTCACACAGGACGTGAACCTCAGCCGTCATGGTAACGTGCACAGGAAAATAATGACTTTTTTTTGTTTGTTTGAGGAACGGTATTAACCGGTATTAACCGGTTACCATTATTTTTAAATAAGTGTTCCCGTTCCAGAACATAAAAAATAATAACGTTTCCGGTTTCGTTTCTGTTCCCTGTAAAATACAAAAAGTTCCTGGTTTTCGTTTTCGTTCCTTGAACCGGTTCGAAGCCCTGGTGTCAGCTATTGCAGCTCAGCCTGTATTTGTGTTTTCACCTTGTTTCTATTTCCTGTATTTTTGAATTTCCCATATTACGTAATTACTTTATTACAATTGCTATTAAAACATGGTTTCAAAATGTTTGTTTTCTCCTGACTGCGCGAAACTAACTGTGCGCAACTCAAACTATGATTGTTGGAAACCGCTGTTGGTCAAAAAATTAGCTCACGTGGTTCGCTACCAGTATCTTGCCATGTATACTACCACTAGCCTTATCTGTAATAATAGGAGGAGGCCGTGGCCTAAATGGCAAGTGTTGCAGGTTCGAATCCCACCTGTTCCTGTCCCTACATCTCCATCCATGGCTGAAGTGCCCTTGAGCAAGGCACCTAAACCTGCATTGCTCCAGGGACTGTAACCAATACCATGTAAATAATTATTAGTTGCATCGGGAACTCCTCCCACTTTGTTGGTAAGCAAACAACCATAAGCAAACCAAGGGAGGCGGGTCAACCATGCCGTTTGGGAAATGTTAATTGTTATGCTCTTGGTCAGATCAAGTCTCGAAGAGATTTGAACGTCGATGATAATCAGGCTACTGGTGACCCAGATAAGTTACTTGTGTTGGAAGGAAACCGTTTCTTTTTTACTTTTATTTTCACATTTGACACCTCTGTTTATTCATCCTAATTGTTCTGCATCTCCTCAGGTATATTTGCTCCTCTGTCCAAGATCAGTAAGCCAGTACACAGGTCTAGTGGTTACCCAGATAAGCTACTTATGTTGGAAGGAAACTGTGTATCTGTGTGTGACTGTGTGACTGAGGTTGCAAATGAGCTATCTAGCTATAAACCTTTTATGTATTCACAGCTGAGTCATGGCCTTGCCTTGTCATGTTTCTACTGCATTGTCCCTGCTATATGAACTACAAATAAATAAATAAATCTCTTTTTTATTTTTCCTTGTCCTTTTGACACCTCTCTTTATTCATCCTAATTGTTCTGCGTCTTCTCAGGTATCTTCGCTCCTCTGTCCAAGATCAGTAAGCCATCGGAGCGCCCAAAGGTCCGCCCTCCTCTCGCCTCCACCCCCATCAGGACGGCACGCCACCACGCCGACATCGCCCACGTTACCTCACGCATCAACACAGGTGAAGCACACTCTCTCACACACACACACACACACACACACACACACACACACACACACACACACACACACACACACACACACACACACACACACACACACACACACACACACACACACACACTATGCACTTCACGGCACCACGCCGACGCCGCCCACGTTACCTCACGCATCAACACAGGTGAACACACACACACACACACACACACACACACACACACACACACACACACACACACACACACACACACACACACGCACACACACACTCACCCTCTTAGATCAGCAAAGGTGAGTGAGCTTTCACACAGACAGGCAGGTGTGTCTGCAAGCGACCTACAGTTGCCTGAAGTTCCTTTTGAAGCGCCGAGGGAGGGGGCAGCTCAGTTGGCTTCGGATCAGAAAAAAATCGTTCTGAAGAACTCTGTTCTGAAGCAGTTCTTCAGAAGGCAGGCCCAGAAAAAGGCCCCGTCTTAGCTGTTGGGCAGGGCCGGCCCTTGTCGATTTGCTGCCCTAGGCACGCATGAGTTCAGTGCCCCCTACACACAATTTTTTTTTTCAGTTTGCTGCCACCCTGGCCCTGCCCAACAGATTGGTTATTTTGCAGTTGTTTTGTCGTTATTAATGGTGGTTTACTTAAATCCCTGATTATCTGGTGCGGCGCCCCCTACTGGAGTGGCGCCCTTAGCATTTGCCTATACTGCCTATGCCAAGAGCCGGCCCCGCTGGTGGGCGATTCTGCCAGAGGACACTAGCCGCTCAATGCAGCATCCAGCAGCAGCAGCATCCCACACACTCATTTGATTTCCAATTGATTTTTTATTTTTTTATTTTATGTATTCATTTTTTTTTTTTTGCTGCTTCGTTTTGCACAATTGCTTTGCATTTCTGTTGAAGGCCCTTCTACTGCACTGTAAATGCAAACTCTGTTTTTTAAAAGTCTAAAAATAAAAATATTTAAATAGTCTAAAAATAAATAAGGAGCACTGCTGCCTTTGGTAATGAGATCTATGGTGCTGTGCTTTATGCCCACGCGCTCCTCTCACTTTTTACTTTAGATTTATTTTCTTTTTTTCCAGTCATGGGATTTTTCTTATCATGTTTTTTGTTGTTGTTTTGCTTCTGGCCATTGACGAGTATATAGGATGTGGTCTGGCAGCCGAGAGAGAGAGAGAGAGAGAGAGAGAGAGAGAGAGAGAGAGAGAGAGAGAGAGAGAGAGAGAGAGAGAGAGAGAGAGAGAGAGAGAGAGAGAGAGAGAGAGAACCAAAATGAGAGAGAGAGAGGGAGGGGGTATTTTTTTTCAATCTGCATTCATACTGAAGAAAAGGTGAAAAAAAGTTTAAAAAAAAAAAAAAGAAAGAAAGAAAAGAGAAAGAAAAGAAAGGAAGAAAGGCAGGAATTAAAATGGCAATGGTGACTCAGCGTCTCTTCAGTCTGTGTGCGGTGCTGTTGTGACGGTGGCAGCAGACAGCTTTCTCTCTTCTCTCCACTCCTCTTCACTTCACTTCACACCATTACTGACTCACTCTACTCCCCTTCTCTTCTCTTCTCTTTTCTCTTCTCTTCTCTTCTCTTCTCTTCTCTTCTCTTCTCTTCTCTTCTCTTCTCTTCTCTTCTCTTCTCTTCTCCTCTCTTCTCTTCTCTTCTCTTCTCCTCTCTTCTCTTCTCTTCTCTTCTCTTCTCCTCTCTTCTCTTCTCTTCTCTTCTCTTCTCTTCTCTTCTCTTCTCTTCTCTTCTCTTCTCTTCTCTTCTCTTCTCTTCTCTTCTCTTCTCTTCTCCTCTCTTCTCTTCTCTTCTCCTCTCTTCTCTTCTCTTCTCTTCTCTTCTCTTCTCTTCTCTTCTCCTCTATTCTCTTCTCTTCTCTTCTCTTCTCTTCTCCTCTCTTCTCTTCTCTTCTCTTCTCTTCTCTTCTCTTCTCTTCTCTTCTCCTCTCTTCTCTTCTCTTCTCTTCTCTTCTCTTCCCTTCTCTTCTCTTCTCTTCTCTTCTCTTCTCTTCTCTTCTCTTCTCTTCTCTTCTCGTCACGTCTCTGCTGACTCACTCTACTCCCCTGTAGATGCCCAGTCACAGAGCAGTGGTTCTCAAACTGTGGGTCAGGGCCCACATGTGGGCTCTGAAGGTATTCCAAGTGGGGCCTTGAAAGCATTTTCTGCTATTGACGATTTTTGTGAGTTGTATTGTTTATTTATTGGGCCAGAGGTGGGTCCCAAACATCTGTGAACATGTCCAGTGTGCCCCGAGTTGGAAAAGGTTGGGAACCCCTGCGAGAGATTTGATGCTAGCCTCTCGAGCCATCCTACGAACTTCCGCCACTGGTGGGCCCTGAAGGTATTCCAAGTGGGCCTTGAAATCATTTCCCAAAAATAATAATCATGTTTTGGTGTGTGTTGCTGTTGATTTATTTGAGTTTTATTCTTTATTGGGTCAGAGGTGGGCCCAGAACATTTTTGACAATTTCGAGTGGGCCCCAAGTTGAAGAAAGTTGGGAACCCAACCCCTGCTGTAGATATTTAAGGATGTAAATGACGATACGATTCAATATCGATATCTTATTATTCGATGCGATGCGATTTGATTATTTTCGATATCTAAGAATGCCCCACGCTACAATACAATACAATTCAATCGTCAGATTATATCACAATATATCGATACGTTTGAATTATTACAATTACTTTTGCACTTCTATTATGTTATGGAGCTAGGGCATTGGGTAGTGGCCAGCGATTCGATTATTTTCGATACTTAAGAACGCCCCACGATACGATGCGATTCGATTCAATCGTCAGATTATATCACAATATATCGATACATTTGAATTATTATTTACACCCCTGTATTCTCCTGACCCCTTTCCCCACACCAGGTGTGTGTTTACATTTGGTGATGTGAGATGAGCAAACATCTGCCGCTGTAGTCTCCCCCACACATGTTGTTATGACAGGAGAATGAAAACTGAAAATAACGTCCGTGACACCAAGCTCCCGTTTCTCTTGATTTAATGTGACCTTTCGTCACAGACTTTATTATCAGTTTTCATGTGACTTTGCGTCTTTTTGGGACGGATGTGCGTGTGTTTTTTTTCTTTGTTCCATAGTTATGACTTTGCTAGTCCTGCTCCCAGTCTTTTTGGGACGGATGTGCGTGTGTTTTTTTTCTTTGTTCCATAGTTATGACAGGGAAACCCAGGGGAAACGAACTGAGGTATTCATGCAGTGGAGGAAGGAACATATTGATTGATGATGAAATGGGTTTCACAATAGTGTCAGACAGACAAGTAGTATTCCATCAAGTGGAGAGTGGAGTGTGGGTGTGTGTGTGTGTGTTTGCGTGTGTGTGTGCCTGTGTGTGTGTTTGCGTCCGCGTGTGTGTGTGTGTGCGTGTTTGTGTGTGTTTGTGTGTGTGTGTGTGTGTGTGTGTGTGTGTTTGTGTGTGTGTGTGTGTGTGCGTGCGTGTGTGTGTGTGTGTTTGTGTGTGTGTTTGCATGTGTGTGTTTGTGTGTGTGTCTTTGTGTGTGTGTTCTTGTCTACTCTCACACTGTTCTAAAAAGTCCAAAAAAGCCCCCCCAAAATAAAAAAAATGGCACTTGCGTCATCATGCAACAAAACTGTTCATATCCATTTCCGCCATAAAGGCACATTTGGTCATCACTGTCCTCTCTATTTTCCATTTCTTTATGCGCACCCGTCTTACTTGCATTTCATTGACTACAACTATATTTGAAGAGTTCAGATGCAAAACCCCTAAAGTGCCATTTCAGAAAATAATCTTAATTCATTTTTTTAATACAAAGCTATCAAAATTGCACATTTTTTATTGTATTTATGTAATATGGCTATTTATATGTATTATCAAGTACATGAATGTAAACCAATCCAACAACGGGGTTCTCTAAAAATATAGAAGTGCAGGTCTTCAGAAATGGAGTTAGGGGGTTTTGCATCTGAACTCTTCTTTTTGTAATGTTTTATTTTTGCTCTGAGTTTCCTCATGTCCTCTTCTTTTCCTGTGGTGAGAAAAGGGTTAAAAGATGTTAAGCCAAAAGACACTTATGATGAAGACAAAGTTGAGTCCACTGATGCTCACACAGGTACTTGTCTGCACTACAAAAAAAATAAAATCTTATGATCATGCTTATTTTTCTAATTGCAAGTAAAAACATCAAGTCAAACTGGAAAATTATTTTTTACTGCTTTTTTCACTCGTTTCAAGCAGATATTGCTTATAGCAAGTAAAAACTAGAACCAAATAAAAACACTTCCCACAGTCAAATATCTAGTAGTCTATGTTCTTGTTTCAAATTCTAGTTCAGTACTATACTAGTTATTGGGTGATTTTACTTAAATTAAAAGTGACTAGATGTTTTTAGCTGAAACTAGAAAAATAAGATGGTTTAGATTTCATTTTATGCAGTGTGAATGGTATGCTACTCACACAGGGTACTCAACTGAATGGTGTGTATCTCAAACAAGTACAAGACTGAATGATGTCAACACAAATTGGTACTAGACTGAATGATCTTAATGGTGATTTTTAACGCAAACCGATGATGGAATGAATGATTTTTTTAACACAAATGGATACCAGGCTGAATGATTTTAACACAAATGGATACCAGAATGGATGATTTTAACACAAATGGATACCAGGCTGAATGATTTTAACACAAATGGATACCAGAATGGATGATTTTAACACAAATGGATACCAGAATGGATGATTTTAACACGGTAATGGATACCAGAATGAATGATTTTTTTAACACAAATGGATACCAGGCTGAATGATTTTAACACAAATGGATACCAGAATGGATGATTTTAACACAAATGGATACCAGAATGGATGATTTTAACACAAATGGATACCAGAATGGATGATTTTAACACAAATGGATACCAGAATGGATGATTTTAACACGGTAATGTGTCACCAAACTCTGAGCCAAGTTTTGTAGAGGCAGCCCCTTTCATCTGCCAGTGCTTTAACTCCCACAGTTTAATTGGCTGGTGTTCAGAGAGAGAGGGAGAGAGAGAGAGAGAGAGAGAGAGAGAGAGAGAGAGAGAGAGAGAGAGAGAGAGAGAGAACTAGAACAGGAGAGGCAGTACAAAGGACAGCAAGTGAGAGAGAGAGAGAGAGAGAGAGAGAGAGAGAGAGAGAGAGAGAGAGAGAGTGTGTGTCTGTTGGGAACGTGTTGGCAGTGTGTGTGTGTGTGCGTGTGCGTGTGTGTGTGTGTGTGTGTGTGTGTGTGTGTGTGTGTGTGTGTGTGTGTGTGTGTGTGTGTGTGTGTGTGTGTGTGTGTGTGTGTGTGTGTTTTGGGAAATAAAGATGGCGGCATGCTTAACTAATCACCACGCTTCCCTTCCCTCTTCGCTTTCCTCTTCGCTTCCCTCTTCGCTTCGCTTTTCTCCTCCTCCTCATCTCAGTCACTCATGATGATCAAGCATCTTTGTGCCAAAAGGAAAAAGAAAAAATCAGAAAGAAAAATCCCCCTTTTGCTTTAATTAGCCGAAGCATGAATGTGGAACTAATGACTGCAGATCCCTCAGTGTGGCCGTACAGTGTAGTACAGTAACTGGCTTTGGCCCAGGCTTGAGTGTCAGTGATCTCCTGGTTGTTTGGTTTTTCCCTCCGTCTGTCTGAGCTAATATAAGATCTGGAACTGTAGACAGTGGACACTGTACTGTACATGGTCTCTGGAACTGTAGACAGTGGACACTGTACATCAGGGGTCTCCAAACTTTTTTCTCTGGGGGCCACATTCGTTCCTGACTGTGATCAGGCGCCGGGATCAATCATGTGGGTGGTATTCTAGGCCACTGCCTGTCATAGCCATAATTTCTAGCATGACAATCGCTATTACACGCTGAAGAAGGGCTCTACCCGAAATGTTCGTAGGCGAATAAACAGAAAAATCAGAAGAGTGCTGTCCTTCGCTTCCTTCATTCATAATTTCTAGCACAAAGTAGCTCATAATTACAAGTGATTTGCAAAGAATTGAGTGAGTACTTAATATGTTTTTCAATTCGAAATATCACAGGTATTCGATTTAATTTCCCAATAATCATGTAAAAAAATTGCAAGTAAAGGTTAGAAACATATGGTGATTGACAGTTTAGGAGTGATACAATAGAAAGTGAGATGAGAAACTGTCAAGACAAGAAACTTATGGTGATTCACACTAAGTTAGTGAAAATTAAACTGTAGGAAGGCCTGTTGATAAACAAAATATATTTTTTTTCTGTGAGGATTGCTTCTTTGGGCCAGTTCAAATGGTGAGATGCAGAGAGGTGGATGGCCGGTCAAAGGGGCCTGGCGGGCCGCATCCGGCCCCCAGGCCTTAGTTTGGGGACCCCTGCTGTACAAAGTACATTGTCTCTGGAAATGTAGACAGTGGACACTGTACATGGTCTCTGGAACTGTCATAGGCGTTTTTTTGCATTGAGCAAGGTGGGGCAGGGTCTCGTCCAATCAGGGGGCCTCGTCATCGCATAACAGTGTTTGTTTTCCTGTATTTATCTTCCACAACTTCCTTAGCCTGATAAACCAGACTAAATGTGAGATTGGATGTTTAATTTAGTCTGGCCCCGATGAACGATACATCCGAAGATTGTTGATGAGAACAACCCGTTGTCTTTCAAACCGTGCCTGTGCCTATAGGCCAACGCTCTGACCAATCATCGCCATCTTCCTTGTTGTGCTTTCCCAGCGTCGCGAGCTTCGTCACCACTCCCTCAAAACCCTGCCTGCTTTGATTCAAAATACATGTCTGCATTGTGATTTTTTTGTCAGATTCAGGGCATACTGGCAGAATTTAATCATTATGCAAGTTAAAAAAAATGTGACCGCCAGCGGGTGGCGCTAGCTTAGGCTACAACCTCCTTATTATTGTTGGTGCGTCTCTGAAGTAGTCAGAAAATGTAGGGAATAGATGGCACTCAGTTTCTTCTTCTTTCTTTTTTATTCATTCATTGCAGGGTTAATTCCTTAAAATGTCATGGATTGTTATTTGAGATATAAGGTAGGAGCAGGTTCGCACACTAAACAAGACACAAAGGTCAAGCACAAGGAAAATACTTGTGCTTGACCTTTGTGTCTTGTTTAGTGTACGAACCTGCTCCAACCTTATACAGTACCTTACTTCTTTTGCGTCCACGCACCTAGTTATTTTTCGTAACATCTAGAGCGCAGCAATACTCTTACCTCCTGATGGATTGTTATTTGCTCAGGGCCTGTAGACAGTAGCGACTGTACATGGTCTCTTACAAGCGGTGAAAACTTTTGGGGACATTCTGTATGAACGTGGTCTAAAGATTAGAGGGTCGCAGGTTCCATCCATGGCTGAATTGCATGGCCTTGAGCAAGGAACGTAACCCCACATTGCTCCAGGGACTGTAAACAATACCATGTAATTAACTGTAGGTGGCTTTGGATAAAGGCATCAGCTAATTGTAATGTAACATAATAATGTAATATACATATATAATAATATGCCAATCAAGTTTTATTACAGACTCCAACGTCCAAACTGACATACAAACATAGACGATACAAATACAACACATAAAGTGTAACAGGTGTATAAAACACCTCCTATTAAAAGTGTACTTGTACATGTTCATTATTACAAAAGACTAGGACATTTAAAAAGGAAAAGCAATATTAAAAACAGAATTAAATGTAAATGTAGTCCCTCCTACAGTAGGCACATGCACCAGTGTCTGCAAATATAGGATTGATATCTTACAGTTCATATAATATCTCCAAAACAGGAGACGTTATTGCCACAGGAGAGGGTGCCCCCCCCCCACGCCGTTTTCCAAAATGATGTGTACTCCTTTGATCGACAGTTACAGCCGTTGCACCTATGGTCACGTCCCCCCGAAATCGTCCACAGTAAAGCACAAAACTTTTGCACTTGAACAGATAACACCTCCAGGCCCCATGCCCCACATCAAAAATCATGTCTCCTGGAACAGACTTGTATGAGAAAAGGGCGACACACGAACTCACTATAAATAATTGAATCAAATGAACTTGTGTTCCTCAGTGTCTTTACTGGCCCTTTTACGCCACCTGCCACCAGCGATGTGTGACCGCCTACCACCAGCGATGCGTAACCGTGTGACAAGAATGCTGAGAAACCTTGAGGCCCTTTTATAATCTGGAATGCTCAAGTGTGGTTGGGTCATCTGGAGGGAAAAAACGTTGACTGTGGAGAGCAAAGTTATTAGTTCCTTAGGGCAGGGGTTCCCAAACTTTTTTCCCTGCGCACCCCCTTGTACATTTCAATGTGGTTTGCGAAATGTTGGTGTGCTGATGGCCATGCAAATATAGATTCACTGCTCATTCACTGCACATTTTGGGGAATCCTCTTTTCCAATAGTCTTGGAGTTAGACTGCACTTCAGATGGACCCTACCAGCATACAATGCATGCACCATACAATTAAAAACTACTTAATGTTCTTTAATGCTGGTTAAAAACTCACATATCCGCCATTGCTCTATTCAGTTCGCTCACCCCCTTATGGCCAACAGCGATGCGTGACCACCTGCCACCAGCGATGCGTAATAACCACCTGACAGGAATGCTGAGAAACCTTGAGGCCCTCTTATAATCTGGAATGCTCAGCCGTGGTTGGGTCATCTGGAGGAAAAAACTGACTTCCTGACGAAGGCTTCATGCCGAAACGCGTCAAAGTATTTTAATCATGCTATGCCCAACAAAATAAAGGCATTTTAATTACAAAGAAGATGAGTGCCTTGGTATTTCTAAAGCTTTTTTGAAATCAACAACCAAGCCTGTCACCAAAGAGCACCATCTTAAAAAACTAGACAGTTCCAGGAAGCACTCCAACTGGACTTCATTCTGGAGGAAAAAAACGTTGACTGTGGAGAGCAAAGTTATTAGTTCCTTAGGGGATGTGTGTGCAGTGGTGGTACAATAAAATAACATGTCATCAGGGTGAAAGTGAATGCCAAATCCAAATCCAAATCCACAAGGGTTGCCATTGGTGAGGGATTTTGGCTTGGACGTTAGTGCTGTGCAATTTTTTTTTTCTAAAGCTTGTATCTGACTGACTATTTTTAACTTGAGAAATCTTGGTGAATCTTTCACAGAAATAAAAAATAATGATAAAAAAAACAAAGAAAAAACAAACAAAGTTTTGCTCTCCATGGTAACAAAATTGCTTCAAAATAGCCATATAACATTCTTTGTAGACATGTTTTCCTGAACTCAAGTACGCAATAATGCCTGACAAGGTTCCCAGTCCTGTGGAAATAACGACGTGGAAGCTTTAGCTGGAGTCTTCCCCTCCACAGAACCATGCAGCTGAAAGTCTATTCCAGAATGATTTCATATTTACAATAAAATATGTAGTATAACTCACTGAAATAACTGGTTCTGTGTGCTACTTTACAGGACCTATGAAGACGAAGTACTAAAATAGAGCATGAAATGGGTGATTTAGCCGCTAATTTGGCTGCTAAGGTTCTTTTCTGTATGGTTACCATTGGTAAGTGCCAATTGGCAAATGACCAATTAGGATTCTCCTTTGGGAACCACTTCAAAGGGACGAGTGAGTGGCCAGTGTGTGTGTGCGCGCGCGACGTGTGTGTGTGCGTGCGTGTCCATGTGCGTGTCCATGTGCGTGTGTGTGTGCATGTGCGTGTGCGTGTGTGAAAGTAAGTGAATGGATTCATCATCATCAGTCAGTCGAACATGAAAGAGAATTCCATTGTTAGGAGACTGAGACAGGATAATCTTTTTCAGCTAAATTGATCTGAAGATCAGAGAGACTTCTAACGGGCCAGCGCAGTGGGAGAGGGAGAGGGAGAGGGGTGTGTCTTCACCATTATGTCTGTAAAAGGTTCAAGTTAAAGGGGCATTCCACCGGTGGAGACATGAATATGTTACTGAAAGTGGGTCATATTTATAGTAGAATAGTAACATACATTTCTAATTTGGTGCCTTCTTGGCCAAGAAAAGGCAGAAAATGACTTTTTAGTGCTTGTGGATTTGTGACAACAATCCCCATAATGCACTGCGATGCTCAAGTTCCACAGGCCACACCCAGTTATTTGGGACTCTATGCATCATCCCTCCCTCAGCTTGCAGGCAGTGTTGCCAGATTGGGCTGTTTCCCGCCCAATTGGGCTGCTTAGGATGGTCGTGTGCGGGTAAAAATGGCATTTAGCAGAAAAACCCGCCCAATTTTAGCCATAGAAATCAATAGAATTGGGCGGGATTTTGAGCTTCTAGGCTGGTTTTGAGCATTTTTTGGGCTGGAAATCATCAGCCTCATCTGGCAACCCTGCTTGCAGGTGCATCACAGTGGGACAGACATCACTGGAAAGGAGAAGCTGGAGCACACTTCAGCTTAGTTTTCAAGACTTTATTTTGTGCACACACGCGACCAACGTTTCTGTGTTGCTACACCTTCTTCAGAGTCAAATGATAGCAAGAGAGAGAGACACACATTTCAAGACTTGACATTCACAGGTGATCCTACTTGGTTTGGCTAAATTGGTCTGATCTCATTGCAGGTAATTGACCCCATCCCCAACACCAGGACAAGATTGTAGACAATTAGACAGCTTGCCAACTTCCCAAAACAAAATAAAAAAGTGAAAAAAAAAACAATACACAAAGAACATTGTCAATAAAACCACAGCTACAATTATTACAAGACCACAGCCGTGATGCTGGAACAATTTGTTACAGAGAGCAAGACATATTGTGTTCCTCATTTATGCCCTGAGGCTCCACTGAATTTAGAGTATGAATCCAAAATGCCTTTCTACGAAGCCTCTCTGTCTAATTGTCTGCAATCTTGTCCTGGTGTTGGGGGGTGGGGTCAATTACCTGCAATGAGATGAGACCAATTTAGCCAAACCAAGTGGGATCACCTGTGAATGTCAAGTCTTGAAATGTGTGTCTCTCTCTTGCTATCATTTGACTCTGAAGAAGGTGTAGCAACACCGAAACGTTGGTCGGGTGTGTGCAAAAAATAAAGTCTTGAAAACTAAGCTGCAGTGTGGTCCAGTTTCTCCTTTCCAGCTATGCCAGTGACTCACTGGCAGTGTTGCCAGATGAGGCTGATGATTTCCAGCCCAAAAAATGCTCAAAACCCGCCTGGAAGCACTAAATCCCGCCCAATTCTATTGATGTCGATGGGAAAGATTGGGCGAGTTTTCCTGTAAAATGCCATTTTTACCCGCAGACGGCTATCCCAAGCAGCCCAATTGGGTGGGAAACAGCCCAATCTGGCAACACTGCTTACCGGAGCCTCAATGCCAGTGATTTCAAAAGCACTGGGACACTGATCTGTGATAGGTCTGTTAGAGCATTAGGTCCAACCCCCTATGGGCGGGGTTGAAAAGGTGGGGAAAAGGCTTGTAGTCTCAACAGAAATCCACCTCTCTTACACTTCCTATGTCGATGATGCAAAATGACCATTTTTACATCATTGACACAGGAAGTGTTAAGAGATGAATGCGGGTTTCTCCTATCTCAGGGGGAATTGAGAGATTTTTGCAAGACCATTCAAAAGTATGACTGGGTGTCTAGCAATGGAAAGCCTAATGCAAAATGGGTGGAGTGTCCCTTTAAATCATATGTGAGTGATGGATGGCGGTGTGGTGTGGTGTGTTAACTGGTGCTTCAAGGAAAACGATGAGCCAGAGCACCTACGGTACACCTACCCCCGTACACTGCACTGTATATGTGCCAGCTGTGCTTGTCTCGTTATTAGAGGTTGCTGGTGTTTTGCAACCATTGTAGCAGAGATACTCTAGACAGAGATAAGGAGGGGACAACGCCCCCTTAGGAGATCCAACTTGAGCACACACTTTTGCATTGGGTGGGCGGGTTTCGAAGCCTCTTTATTATTCTACCCTCTTTGATTGTAGTGCAGATGTGAGAAAGGGTTTATTCGGTACGTAAAGTATTTACTTTGCTATGTATTGAAGCAGATGTTTCCTTTATGGTATTTTGAAACTGGATAGCCTACTGTACCAGTGAATGTGGTTACAGTGCTTGTCAGAGGCGCATCTTGCCACCAGGCAAGGCAGGCAGCCACTTGAGGCCCCCAAGCCTCTAGATAATGAAAAACATTTTACCACAGTAGTGGCCATTTTGGTTCAAATATTCATTCTTTTGCATTTTCTCTTGGGGCCCCACCTGACCTTAGAATCGCCTCTCGTGCTTGTGATTGCACTTTTCCACTCCTTTGAGCACTCAAAGCTGCACCCATTCACACCCACATTCACACACCGGCGGCAGTGGCTGCCACACAGGGCCAGATTAACGCACAGGCTAGATATGGCTGCAGCCTAGGGGCCCCCACCTGCCATGGGGCCCCTGACTGGCCAAAGGGGGAAAAATTCCAGAATTGTGACAGGGCACAGTATTGAAAAATTCACCTCTGGTGTTGAGTACAGTTGGTAGACTTGTTGTCCTTAATTCCTATCTCATAATTATGACACTGTCTATGTAAATTTGTCACGAAATTTGCCCTCCAGGGGGCCCCACAGCAACCTGTAGCCTAGGGGCCCCAGGCCATCTTAATCCGGCCCTGGCTGCCACACAGTGGGTGCGTTCCAATATGCAACCTTTGCGTCCTCCACTTGTGCTTGTGGCCTCATACCAGGAAGAACTACGTCATGATGACATCACTGACAACAGCATTATATTCCAATTTCTTGCAAATGATCAATTGTAAAGTCATATTCTCATTTGCAAACTGGATTGTGAATGAGAACAGTCCCCAAAAAGTTGTTGTGGCTAGGCTGACAACTGGGAAACTTTATTGTTTTCTCCATGGAGGAGGGGCCAGGAGGCGGGGCGTGGCCACAAGCACAAGTGGAGGACGCAAGGTTGCATATTGGAATGCACTAGGTGTACCACCTTGCCGCCAGGAGCAATTTGGGGTTAAGTATCTTGCTCAAGGACACATCAATGGGGTCAGGCAGAGTGGGGCTCGAACCTGCAACCCTCTGGTTGCTGAACAGCCTCCTCTACCACCTGAGCAACCACCGCCCCTACATATAAGGAATGTTCATTAAAATGTGAATAAAATAAAAAAATCACTAGTGTTTAAAATCGGTATGGTGCCCTTATAATAATTGTTCAAGAAGACGCTTTTGCACACCTCTGTAGGTGAGCAGGTGCGTAGGATATTATCCCAGTGGGCTTGTCATTCAAGTGTGAAGAAGGTCGGATGACCGAAACAATGTATTAAAGTTTGTTGGTGGAATGGACAGTGTGCGGGATTTCTTTGCTCGTAGCCCCTTAATGCGCGCCGTACCTCCAGTGGCACGCTGTAATAGACATTGAAATGTAACTACCATAGCACTACAATACTATGACACAACACCGGCCCTTTAGTAATGCACCATGACTTGGTCATTACCATACTGGTAACAACAAATTTATAAAGCCGCGTCTTAAGGGGTTTTAAAATAGTGAATTCATAGACAAAACCTTAGCAGGTGAGCTGAAAAAAAAATCATTTTCTTCCTCTGGGGCTAAGCCCCCCCTGTCTCTCAAACCTAGTGACGGGCCTGCTGACAGTTATTTTCAGTGTCGGCTCAGTGTTGGCTCAGTTACTGCATGAGACTGACAGTTATTTTCAGTGTTGGCTTAGGCGGTGTTCATACATACCCGGGTATTTTGATAAACGCAGACCTTCCCCTTCGGTTGTGCCTTTCATTCACAAACAAAGGTTTTCCTTCTATAAACGAAGCTAAAAAAAAAACTTCGGCAAAAGTGGAGATTTTTTAAAATCTCCGGTTAGCGTTTGTATATAAACAGAGATAAACGGAGACTTGAATGGCACTACTTACGGCCCACAGGCTTAACGTATTTATGACAGCTCTCAACAGCACATGTATGCGTATTTGCCTTTGATGTGAACGAAAATATTTCGCTAAGCAAAATGTTTGTTTATTAAAATACCCAGGTATGTATAAACAGCACCTTAGTTACTGCATGAAGTGACAGTTATTTTCAGTGTTCTATAAAGTGTTGGCTGAGTCACGGTAACCAGTGTTCCAGCCGCGCCGACACTCAGCCAAAATCGGGCAGACTGTGCTTGCTACCTGGGTAGCCATCAAGAAAACTGGAAATGTAATAATTAAAATATAATAAAATAATTCAAAATATAATGATATAACTGGAACAATAATTAGCATGCGGCCGTCCTACCCCACTTTTGCAGTTGGGCAGAGGGCGAGCCCTTGCACGTGTTAATTTAGAAAGGGTTTTTTGTCAGTGACCCTGATATGTTCATTAAAAAATGCCATTTGGTAGTGTCCCCAATATGTTAATTTTTAAAAAGGCCATTTGTTAGTGTCACTGAGTTAAGCGAAGGCAAGTGGAGTTGATTAACCAGCTTTGCGCACGGCAGATAATATTACCGTTTTCAGATTGCTGATTAACATTGTGCTACTAATTCCATGTCATGTCATAGCACCCAGGTGTGAATGTCAGAAATTGCATCACGGGTATCAGCAGCACATTACATTTTTTGTGTTATCGTGGCATTCAGAGGTGTCAAAAGTAAAATTAAAAATAAATCAATGGTGTATAAATTCATGTTGTTACTGAAAAACATTCAAACCCAACAAGGACACACAACAAACTGGATCCAAGCAGTGCAGAGTCAGCTGATTGTAAGCCAAGTACACAGGTCTTATTTACTCAGATAAGAGACCTGTGTTGGAAGGATGTTTCATTTTCATTTTCATCTTTTTATTTTACTTCTGACACCTCTGGTGACATTCTGTTGGCAGCATCTTGTATCCTGCATGCATACTGCATATAAAAAGTGTGGGGCAGCCGTGGCCTAGTCGTTAGAGAGTTGGTCTTTCAATCATGGGGTTGCAGGTTCGAATACCCCCTGACCTCTCCCTACATCTCCATCCATGGCTGAAGTGCCCTTGAGCAAGGCACCTAACCCCACATTGCTCCAGGGACTTTAATCAATACCCTCACAGATAATAACTGTAAGTCGCTTTGAAAAAATGAAAGCGTCAGCTAAGTGCAATGTAATAAAAAAGTGAAATACTAATTCGCCTTCACTCCGTTTCCATTTCCCTTCTACAAACCTTTAGGCGTCCAGCTGTCCAGAAGCTGTTCCTCCTCTTCCTCATCTCTGGACTCAAGGTAACGTTCAGCTCTCTCTCTCTCTCTCTCTCTCTCTCTCTCTCTCTCTCTCTCTCTCTCTCTCTCTCCCTCTTGTACTTCCATTTCTATCTGTCTCTCTGCATGTCTCTCTCTCTCTTTGTCTCTTGCTCAATCTCTGCGTCACCCCCCCCCTCTCTCTCAATCTCTCTCTCCATCTCCCTTTTCTCCTGGTTCTAACTCTTCCTCATCTCTGTGCTCCAATATACAGCCCAGCGCTCTCTCTCTCTCTCTCTCTCTCTCTCTCTCTCTCTCTCTCTCTCTCTCTCTCTCTCTCTCTCTCTCTCTCTCTCTCTCTCTCTCTCTCAATCTCTCTCTCTCTCTCTCCATCTCCCTTTTCTCCTGGTTCTAACTCTTCCTCATCTCTGTGCTCTAAGGTACAGCCCAGCTCTCCGCTCCAGACCCCCCAAGCGCCACTGGAAGCGTCCCCCTGCCGCTCCTCCTGCCCCGGCACCTGGACCTGCATGGGGCCAACAGGAACACCAGCGAACGGGTCAGAACCAGCGCCAGCACCCCCAGGGCCCCGGCCAACACGGCTCCAGAGGACCCCCACCCCAACCTCACCTGTCGCACATGCAGCAGCGCACGAGCATAGCCCCTCACACAGGTGAGTTACAGTGCAAAACAATACAATACAGTAATGTATTTATATAGCACAATATCACAACAAATACACACAGTGTCGCACATGCAGCAGCACACGAGCATAGCCCCTCACACAGGTGAGCTGCAGTACAAAACAATACAATACAATAATGTAGTATGCATTTATATAGCACAATATCACATTTCTTTATTTAATGTTAAGTTTATTATAATTTTTCATGTCAAAAGATTGTTGCTGCACAAAACAAAACAGTGCCGTTGTGGAACACCGCTAGGCAACAGGTAGCCTAGACAACAGGTGTTGTCTATCACAGCAGCTGATTAGAGTGACAAAAGACCGGACCCCCTGCGGAGTGATATGAAACATTCGCTTTAGCAGTGAAAAGTCTTGTTGCCATTGACAGCGGTCTGATATAGACCAACCCGTCCGTTATCTCAAATATCAGACGTGCGAACGTTGGGGAGCCCCGTTGAAATGAATGGAGCATTCGACCGATGACGTCACACCATATAATAAACTAGACTGCCTGTGCAGTCGCCTTCGACTGCTTAAGGTATATCCCCGAAACGCGACGCTTCCAGTCTTCAATCATTCCTACCACTCCCGTCCACCTTTTCATGAACGTCTATGATAAATACAAAATATAAAATAAATATATTTAATATCTATACATATATCAATGACGTGCATAGGCTTAAAACCAAATGACTATTGTGAAAATGAAGGAAAAAATGGGGCAAATGGTAACACTGTTTTAATGGTTCACTATTACAGTGGATATACCACATTAGGTACAGTGTAATAACCAGTGTAACAATATTTAATACCACGTCATACCAGTGTGACACCATGTACCAATTTTGTACTTATATCATGTAGGCTATTTGTGTGTAAGTGGTATTACATGGTATTGCATATTTGTACACTGGTATTACACTAGTATTACATGGTATTACATATTGTTACACTGTTTATTACACTGTACCTGGTATTGCCTATTTTTACACTGGTATTACACTAGTATTACATGGTATTAAATATTGTTACACTGGTTATTACACTGTAGGCCTACCTGATATGGTAGATTCACTGAAATGGTGAACCATTAAATTAAGGAGTTACCGGGCAAATCAATCCACCCAGTCAGAAGTTATGGGCCCAATAAAAATTCCACCATTTTGAAAGTGTTGACCTCCAAACATGAACCTACCCCACAGCATTCACAATTCGGCCATCTTGAATTCGGCTATCTTGAAAGTGTTAACCTCCAAACTGTAATCAGTTCATGAACCCACCCTAGAGCATTCACACACCAAATCTGGGACAAATCCATCCACCCAGTCAGAAGTAATGGGCCAAACAAAAATTCGGCCATCTTGAATTCGGCCATCTTGAAATTGTTGACCTCCAAACTCGAATCAGTTCATGAACCTACCCTTGAACATTCACACACCAAATCTGGGACAAATCCATCCACCCGGTCAGAAGTTATGGACCAAACAAAAATTCGGCCATCTTGAATTCGGCCATCTTGAAAGTGTTAACCTCCAAACTCTAATCAGTTCATGAACCCACCCTAGAGCATTCACACACCAAATCTGGGACAAATCCATCCACCCGGTCATCTTGAATTCGGTCATCTTGAATTCGGCCATCTTGAAATTGTTGACCTCCACACTCGAATCAGTTCATGAACCTACCCTAGAACATTCACACACCAAATCTGGGACAAATCCATCCACCCGGTCAGAAGTTATGGACCAAACAAAAATTCGGCCATCTTGAATTCGGCCATCTTGAAAGTGTTAACCTCCAAACTCTAATCAGTTCATGAACCCACCCTAGAGCATTCACACACCAAATCTGGGACAAATCCATCCACCCGGTCAGAAGTAATGGGCCAAACAAAAATTCGGCCATCTTGAATTCGGCCATCTTGAAATTGTTGACCTCCAAACTCGAATCAGTTCATGAACCTGCCCTAGAGCATTCACACACCAAATCTGGGACAAATCCAAACATCCGTTCAAAAGTTATCGCGTTAACACGAAAGACCTTACGCGGCGGCGGACGCGGCGGCGGCGGCGGCGGACGCGGCGGCGGTGCACGCAAAACCATTACATCCCCGACGCTCCGCGTTTCGGGGATATAATAATGTAGTATGCATTTATATAGCACAATATCACAACAAATACACACAGTACTATACATGTCGCACATGCAGCACATGGGCATAGCCCCTCACACAGGTGAGCTGCTGTGCAAAACAATGCAATACAGTACAGTATGTATTTACATGTACATGTATATAGCACAATATCACAACAATACACACAGTGTCGCACATGCCACAGCACATGGGCATAGCCCCTCACACAGGTCAGCTGCAGTACAAAACAATACGTATTTACATGTATATAGCACAATATCACAACTATGAGGGTGACTCCAAGTGCTTTCAAATACACACAGTACACAATACACACCTGCAGCCCCCGAGCATAGCCCCTCACACAGGTGATTTACAGTAGCTTACCGTACATGTTGCCAGATCCAGCCACAACAAAGACGATATCAAAGAAAATAAAGAAGATGCGAACACTCTGCCCCATATTTTATTCAACCCATTTTATCCTGTTGTTTGACCTTTGGCACCTGGAGCGACATATGCGCTGCATTCAGGCTCTTGAGAGTTTGTTTATTAAAATGTGGGTATGTTAGAGCTGAATGAACACATTCTAATGCAAGATATGGGTCCTGGCTTTAACTGCAACTTATTTCATGTTTTTATGTGCTTTGGAGGCTGATATATTTAGGTTGTAATAGGCAGAGGCTGGGCACCTTTTCCCAAAAAGGGCTTAGGCATTCAGCAGGCGTTTTTTTGCAGGTGCCTTAGGCTAAAATGGGTGAAGTGACTAGTTTGAAGAAGGCCACGCGGTCGAAATGTCACTTCAGTGAAACATGGAGCAGAGTGTGCAGTGCCTTGTTTATTTTCTTTGATATTTGAATGCACAATTGTCCAGCATCTCAAAAAACTACATTTGTTTGAGATACCTTCTTTTCACAACAAAAACAGTAGCAAGAGCTCAGCAGACAGCATACAAAGTATTATTCTCAGGTGCACACACGCACGCACACACACACACACTCAGCCAGACATTTCAGCTGTAATATTCATATTGTAGCTGTAATGTTCACAATGTACACTTCTTTATTTTTGATGTTCCTTTCTTGGCAGAAGATGACAAGTATTCTAGGCAGTGTGCAAACTTTTTTCAAAATAAATAAAAAGGATTTGGCTGACAGAGACATCCCAAAGACCTCACAACGAAAACAATAACGAGAATTTTGGCAACAGTAGACAGTACTTATTTTCAGATGATTTGTGCGTGTCTGCAGTTTCTAGAAAAATACGAAGCAAAGCAATAACAAGAATTGAGGTGGCGAAAGACGGGTCTTATTTTCTGTTTATGTCATGTCATGTCATAGTAATAGTATGTCATCTAATATTATGCCTTGTCTGCATCATTTTAGTTTGTGGACACATAGATTGAGATGGAAAATTGTTTCACAAATCAAGAAAATGGTTCTTGGGTGGCAATGTAATTATGGTCCCACATCACACCTAAAACAACAGCCTGTCCGGTAAATCAGAAAGTAAAAAAACGTGTCAGATTTTCTCTCTCCACAAAGTAGATGGAAACTGAGTTTCTCGAGCTGCATAGATGGCCATGGAGTTTAATTTGTGGCAGGGTGTTAATTATTATTATTTTGTCTTTTTTTACATTATTTATGATAGCACAGTGAAGATGGTGACAGGAAGTGAGTGGGGAGAGAGAGACGGGGAAAGGCCGGCAAAGGACCGGGGCCGGGAATCGAACACTGGTCGGCCGTGTAGCAGACGAGTGACCTACCGTCAAGTCACGGCAGGGCGGAGGGTGTTTTTTTTTTCTTTATCTTTTCTCAATTCAATTCAGTTCTTTATTTCTGCCCCAGGGGGATCCATATCACGTAGAAAAGAAATATCACAACAACACAGTATTTAAAAAAAAAAAAAAAAAAAAACCGACGGGCAAAGAGAGAGAGAGGGAAACAATCTAGAAAACAGCAACCTTTGAACCTACAGTAGTTAACACCTCTGCAAGAATACAGTCTTGGCTGCAGTGGACTCACCCTGTGTATTTTTCCCCACATACAGCGTCCACACAGTCCAGTTATGGTCCCACATCACACCTAAAACAACAGCCTGTCCGGTAAATCAGAAAGTAAAAAACGTGTCAGATTTTCTCTCTCCACAAAGTAGATGGAAACTGAGTTTCTCGAGCTGCATAGATGGCCAGGTCTGGTATTTTTATGGAGTTTAATTTGTGGAAGGGTGTTTATTATTATTTTTAAAAGTTTTTTTTTGTCCTTTTCGACTTTATATATGATAGCACAGTGAAAATGGTGACAGGAAGTGAGTAGGGAGAGAGACAGGGAAAGGCCGGCAAATGACCCGGGCCGGGAATCGAACCCGTGTCGGCCGCAAAGCAGATGAGTGCCCTACCGTCAGGCCACGGCAGGGCCGAGGATGGTTTTTTTTATTTTTCTTTTTTCTATTCAATTCAGTTCTTTATTTCTGCCCCAGGGGGATCCATATCACGTATAAAAGACATATCACAACAACACAGTAAAAAAAATGAAATAAAAATAAAAACCGACGGGCAAAGAGAGAGAGAGAGAGGGAAACAATCTAGAAAACAACAATCTTTGAACCTATAGTTCACACCACTGCAAGAATACAGTATAGGCAGCAGTGGACTCACACACATAAAGGGCATCCACACAGTCTCCGACATCAAGTAATTCCTTTATCAACCATGGCAACAGTGTATACAGGAGAAAAGTATCTCAAATACCATAGCAAAAGTTAACTAGGGGTGCATTTCTCGAAAACATAGTTCTTAGCCTGTTAGCAACTTGGGTAGTTGCCAATGGAAAATTGCATTGCAAACAACAAAGTAGCTAACGTGCTTAGCAACTGTGGTTTTGAGAAATCCACCCCAGATCGTGATTTGTGTACGTGTGTCAGGGTGAGAGGGATGCAGAGTACTCTTGTGCTCTACATGCAAAATATTGTCCAGGGTCATTTCACACAAAATCAGACACTTTGGGAGCCGACCGACACAGATTTCAATCATACTTGGTGTGCCTGTTTAGTAGCAAGGTAGCACCCCAGAACTGCATTTGTGTGAATCTGACACCAATATTAAGGGAGAAACAGACTAGGAAAGGTTTACATATGAGGGTAGGACCCCTGCGGTCCTCTTCCAAGGGCCAGCTGATCGTCCCTCGTGCCAGGCTCAAGGCCACCAGTGACAGAGCCTTCCATGTTGCTGCTCCCATTCTTTGGAACAATCTGCCCGACCACATCCAAAATGCCCCTTCACTGGCCATGTTTAAGCAACACCTTAAGACACATCTCTTCCTGGAGGTTTATGGCTGCTAGTTCCACAAGCACTTTCACGCATTCACACACATGCTCACACACTGACGCGCACACACACTCACACTCTCCAACACAACACTCTGTGAAGCGTCCTTGGGTGTTTTGAAAGGCGCTATATAAAACGAAAGTATTATTATTATTATTAATACATTCAGCCTTGATTATATCAGTCAGTGTAAGTCACAGAAGGATGTCTGTGGTGTTATTTGAAAGCTCTTTTCTGGCTCTACAAATTATACAAACAGCATGGAATACAACAGCCTTCAGAATATTAATTATGATACATTGAAAAATTAAAAATTGAATATCAAAAAAACGTGTATTTTAAAATGGCCAGTTTCTTGTCTAAACATAGCCTGTAAGGTCATAAACAACACCTGACAATGGGGTGTTTGGTTCTTTATTCATATTTATGATATTCTGAAGGTTGCTGTATTCCATGCCGTTTGTGTAATTTGTAGAGCTATAGAGATATAATAATGTCAGTAATTTGTTGCTCTTTGTCCTCCTATTTTTCTCCACTCCCCCATTTTCCTTCTTTTCCTCTCCCCTTAACCCTTGTCTCCCCCCCCTCAGGAGTGAGTGGTCGCGTCCCGCCGGGTGGCGGAGTGGTGGTGCTGGAGGGTTCGGACTTCCACGTGGGCGAGAGGGTCCTCGTGGTGGGCCAGAGGACGGGTGTGGTGCGCTTCAGCGGGGAGACCAGCTTTGCTCCCGGTGAGTAGGCAGCCGTGGCATCATGGTTAGTTAGGGAGATTTAAAGTGATACTGTCCCATTTTTGGAAATAAGCTTATTTTACACCTCCCCTTGAGTTAAATAATAGGGTTTTACTTTCAACCTTTCTCGGGGTATGGCAGTGCAAATTTTACCTCCATGCTAGCAGTTGACATTGAGTCCTATGAGACCAGTTAGCCGCCAGCTGGTCTCATAGGACTCGGTGTTAATTGTTAGCATGGAGGTAAAATTTGCACTGCCATACACAGAGAACGGTTGACAGTACAGGAGAAAGGTAAAACTCAATCATGTAACTCAAGGAGAGGTGTAGAATAAGCTTATTTCAAAAAATGGGACAGTATCACTTTAAGATCAGAGGGTTGCAGGTTCGAATCCCACCCTTACACCTCTATCCATAGCTGAAGTGCCCTTGAGCAGCAAGGCACCTAACCCCATGCTGTTCCAGGGACTCCAGGTACCCTGTAAATAACTTTTGATAACTTTTTAAATGTTTCATAACTTCCAGCAGCAGTCCATTCAGAAAAAAAGACCAATGTCCGTGTATTCAGCAAAATATCTCACCAGGGAGACCAAGGGGGGGCCCTTTGTCCCATGCCTGGCCAAAGTTGTCAGTAGCCCTGCCTCTCACGATACCGTATTGGCAACTCAAATCTTTAAGTGTCTTTTGTTTCAGACATGTAAAAGGTTTTTGAAAATCTTTTACCTGACATGTTTCGACTGTGAGACTTCCATCTTCATCACCCTCTGAACTCTCACTATCAAAACAAAGGAAACCTGAAGATTTTATATAACTGTGAAACGTAATGAAGGCCATACATCTATTATATTGGCAACTTTTTGAGCAGTAATATCAGGACACAAGAAGAAGTTTCCACAAAACAAAAAAGTTCCTGCCAAATGTAATTGGGAAAGTGACAGAAAACAACATCTGTTTCTGACATTGCCTAGCAATGCTTCTCAAAATGGTATTGTCAACAATCAACAAAAAGTTGCTAAATCGGATTGGGATCACTGGGATTCAATGAAGGACTGACAGTTTAACAAAGTAAGATAATTGTTCAACTCTGTAAGTGTGTCTTTTATAAATATCTTCTCAAGGTAGGCCTACTCCAAAAAAGTCGCTATCTGCTGAAGGCGACAATTTCAGAGCGGAGACAACCCAGAGTGACCAGTGGCGATTGAATCTGGGAAATGGCAAACTGACTGGAGAGCAGAATTATTTGTATTGAGGAGTGGCTTGAATGAAGGACTTGAGGGGGAGGGGCAGTGTGTAGAGAACGGGGAAAGTGGTCTGTTGAGCAGTGTTGCCAGATTGGGCTGCTTTTTTCTCTCTCTGTTTTTTCCTTGGATGGACAGGGCATTAATTTTTCCCCGGGGGGTAGGAATTGTTCCTGGGGGCACGGCCCTGCCATCAAAACACTTGAAGATTTTATACAACTGTAAGACGTAATGAATGCCATACATCTAGTATTATTTTGGCAACTTTTTGAGCAGTAATATCATTCAGGACACGAGAAGTTTCCACAAAAACAAAAAAAGTTCCTGTCAAATGTAATTGGGAAAGTGACAGAAAAACAACATCTGTTTCTGACATTGCCTAGCAACGCTGCTCAAAATGGTATCCGGTCTGTCAACAAACAGATCTAAAAAAATATTGCATCAGTTGATTGCCCCGGAGATCACAGCTACTTTAGATTTTTCATTCTGAATAATTGACTTGTAACTTCTTACCCTCAGTTTACCTCATGACTTTGTCATTACAAATAGACAATAGACACTCACAAGATGCATTTTGCACATGGTGATCCAAAAGACAAGGTTAATTTGTCTGTTCGCAGAAGCTCTCATGAGAAATGTTTTCAAGAGTGCTCCTCCACTTAATGTGATGATGTGTTGCTCATTAAGGGCAGAATATGAAATATGAAGATGCCTTTTTTTAAATTAGGTCAAGGAAAAGACATGTTGGTACATCAGAAACATGGACAAAAATAAAAATACGAACATATAGCCAAAACAAACAACAACCACAAAAAAGAAAAAGGCCAAAAAAGCACACAAAAAAGCATACACACTTCATCAGAAAATATTTTTGGGAAATCCACATACTGTAACTACATAATGGCCAGAATCTAAAGAATATACCAGAGCGAGAAAAATGACAGCTTTATGCTCAAAAAACACATTCTTATAACTTTTTATCTCCTTCTTTTATAATTGTCAAGTCTTGCCAACCATCAGGTTTTGCCTTACTCATCAATTTCTTTTTTGTTTCAAATGTGCTTACGGGTTGTGTCCTCCAAAGCCCACTTATATCAGTAGGGTGTCAAGTCAAGTCGGCTTTATTGTCAATTTCTTTACATGCACTGGTCATACAAAGAATTTGAAATTACGTTCCTTACTTTCCCATGTAGACATAGACATAGACTTAAGGTGTGGACATAGACAATTAGACATAGACAGTAGCATACATTACACCTACAGTACCTATACAATACCGTGTATTGTTGAGAGCAGTGTCAGGGCCCCCTAGGCAACAGGCTGCTGTAAGGCCCCCGCAGCAGACAAATTCCGCAATAAAATAAGGTTGTTGGCATCATAATTCTGTGCCAGGAATGAGTATTAACACGATTGGAAACTGAAACTCAACCACAGACTAATGTTTTAATTTCAATGCCACATCTTGTCACAATTCTACAATTATAGATGACCTCCCGCCTCTTTTTTATCAATGCCCCCCTTGGCAGGAGGGGGCCCGTAAGCTGCAGCCATATCTAGCCTATCTAGCACTGTCTTTTGGAGCCCCTGGCAGGTGGGGGCCCTAAGTGCTTCAACCATATCTAGCCTGTGGGGGGCCCTGGTAGGTGGGGGCCCTAGGCGGTACAACCATATCTAGCCTGTGGTGGCCCTGGCAGGTGGGGGGCCTAGGCGGTACAACCTTATCTAGCCTGTGGGGGGCCCTGGTAGGTGGGGGCCCTAGGCGCTACAACCATGTCTAGCCTGTGGGGGCCCTGGCAGGTGGGGGCCCTAAGTGCTTCAACCATATCTAGCCTGTGGGGGCCCCCTGGTAGGTGGGGGCCCTAGGTGCTACAACCTATATCTAGCCTGTGGGGGGCCCTGGTAGGTGGGGGCCCTAGGTGCTACAACCTATATCTAGCCTGTGGGGGGCCCTGGTAGGTGGGGGCCCTAGGCGGTACAGCCATACCTAGCCTGTGGGGGGCCCTGGCAGGTGGGGGCCCTAGGCGCTACAACCATGTCTAGCCTGTGGGGGGCCCCTGGTAGGTGGGGGCCCTAGGCGCTACAACCATGTCTAGCCTGTGGGGGGCCCTGGTAGGTGGGGCCCCTAGGCGGTACAGCCATACCTAGCCTGTGGGGGCCCCCTGGCAGGTGGGGGCCCTAGGCAGTAACCATACCTAGCCTGTGGGGGCCCCTGGCAGGTGGGGGCCCTATGCGGTACAACCATACCTAGCCTGTGGGGGCCCCCTGGTAGGTGGGGGCCCTAGGCGCTACAACCATGTCTAGCCTGTGGGGGCCCCTGGCAGGTGGGGGCCCTATGCGGTACAACCATACCTAGCCTGTGGGGGCCCCCTGGTAGGTGGGGGCCCTAGATGCTACAACCTATATCTAGCCTGTGGGGGGCCGTGGTAGGTGGGGGGCCCTAGGCGGTACAACCATACCTAGCCTGTGGGGGCCCCCTGGCAGGTGGGGGCCCTAGGTGCTACAACCATATCTAGTCTGTTGGGGGCCCTGGTAGGTGGGGGGCCCTGGCAGCAAGGGGCCCTAGGCACTACAACCATACCTAGCCTGTGGGGGCCCCCTGGCAGGTGGGTGCCCGAGGCGCTACAACCTTTTCTAGCCTGTGGGGGGCCCTGGAAAGTGGGGGCCCGAGGCGCAACAACCTTTTCTAGCCTGTGCATTAATCCGGTCCTGCTTGAGCGGGCAGGGGGCATCATAGTATTCCACTTACTGCCTTTATGATGAACAATAAATGTCACTGACTGGCGGCCAGCCGATGCAGCTAAAAATAGACTATTATTCACAGTCTAGTCTTCATCATCACCACCTCACTGCAAAAAAATGAAATCTGAGCAAGCTTATTTTTCTAGTTTCAAGTAAAAACATCTAATCGATCTTATTTTAAGTAAAATGACCTAATAACTTGTACTTTTTAACTGGAATTAAGAACTAGAAATTAGACTATTTCAAGTTGTTTTCGAACATTTGTCCATGGGGCAAGATGTTTTTACTTGGTGATATTGTTTAAATTATTGTAAGGAATATTTGCTTGGAACGAGTAAAATAATCTAATCAAGTAAAAATATCTTGCCCCATGGACAAATGTTGCAGTGCTCTACTGTTGGCAGCAATTCATATACAGTGTGAAGGGCTGTATTGAAAACAATGCAGTCTGAAAAAACCTTCATAGACTGTCGCACAGTCACAGTGCAGGAGGGCTGCTGACGGCTTTGGCTGGGCCCGACGACATCAACACTTTGACTGGGCCCCACGACATCAACACTTTGGCTGGGCCCCACGACATCAACACTTTGGCTGGGCCCCACGACAGAAGTCATCTGAACGGGCCCCCCACCCAATACACTGTATACAGGGCCGGATTAATGCACAGGCTAGATATGGCTGCAGCCTAGGGGCCCCCACCACAGGCTAGATATGGCTGCAGCCTAGGGGCCCCCACCACAGGCTAGATATGGCTGCAGCCTAGGGGCCCCCACCACAGGCTAGATATGTCTGCAGCCTAGGGGCCCCCTACCTGCCAGGGGGCCCCTGATTGGTCAAAAGTGAAAACTGACAGAATTGTGACTTGATGCAATATTGAAACAATCATGTGTCATGTTGAGTACAGTTGGTAAACATTCTTAACTTCACAAACACAAACAGTACAATTTGTCATGAAATTTGCCTCCTGGGGGGGCCCAGAGCAGCCTGTAGCCTAGGGGCCCCAGACCATCTTAATCCGGCCCTGATTGTATACAGCCCCCATACTCAAATAGCGGCCCGCGGGACACTTGTGGCCCGCGGGGCATATATTTGTGGCCCTCGAATAATTTTGAAAAAATTAAAAAAAAAAAAAAAAAAAAAATTTTTTTTTTTTTTTTTTTTTGGTCCGATCGCGCTGCCGGCTCTTATTTTGAAATCGCGCCACAGACGCTAGGAAGATGCGTGCCGTGTCTCCGCCCCCTCAATCCGTTTCTCCCTGCAGGCTCCAAGCAGAAGTGACTATGAGGGTGGCAGAGGCTGTTGTGAGGTAGACTACAGAAGGGAAGGACGGTAGAACTTGTAAATAAATTATTTACAAAGTTCTCTTTGCCTCGTTTTTGAAAGTAATGGTCCACATTTCATTGCATACAGTGTGTTAGGACTTCGAATTGGTTTAGCACTAGCTGTAGCTAGTTGCTAACACAAATGAAGGCAAATTGTGTTTGAGCTCTGCTGGCAGCTAACTAGGGGTAGCCTACTTAAAAACGAATTGCTTGATAAACTTTTCACACTTTTAAACAGTCCCCAAATAGCTCGTTTGGAAAGCTAAGCCCCTCATAAGATTTCAAACAAAGTTATGAGCAACTTGATGATTTATTATTGGCTGTTGCATTTAATCAACATTGCATCAATGTGCCATTTTCTTGTTGGCAAAACCTGGTGTCCTCCTATCTATGTGTCCTCTTTGTTGGGTCCATTATTGCATCTGATTCTCATTATGCATGTGAGAGCTGCATAAACAAAGTCATAATAAGCAACATTTGTTTGAAAAGTGTTATCTTCAGGCTTATTGGTTTTCTCACTAAGAAATAAATGTTTATGAATGTAGTCTGCAAATATAGGCTAATCTTATGTCATTTAAAAAAGATAATTTTATGTCATTTAAAAAAAAATACTGAAAGGTGGGTGGCAATGACAGCAAGGCAGGCACCTCACCCCACAGTGCTCCAGAAAAATGCAGGCCCTTTATGAGAGAAATGTTCTCCCATCCTGTCACTGGAAACTAAATATCTGCTGTGGGTGTGAGTGTGTGTGTTTTGTGATTACAAAGGCCTTATCATTTTTTTTTTTTTAAATACTTTTTTTGGTGGGGGTCGTGTCGTGTCAGCCCGGCCCGGCCCGGCCCTTTATTGGGAGGAATTTTGAAAAACTGGCCCTCGGGGACTTTTAATTGAGTACCCCTGATATATACAAATGTAAAGAGAACCAGATTCTGGGCCCACTCTGTCCTTGGGCCCTGTAAAACTGTCCCTTTGTCCCCCCGTGTTGGCTTCCCTTAATAGAGTGTCACAGTCGCCGTGCAGCCTGTAGCCTTGAAGACAGGGTTGCCAGATGAGGCTCATGATTTCCCGCCCAAAAAATTCTAAAAACCCGCCTAGAAGCACAAAATACCGCCCAATTCCATTGATTTCTATCGCAGAAATTGGGTGGGTTTTTCTGATAAATGCCATTTTTGTCCGCACACGGCCATCCTAAGCAGCCCAATTGGGCGGGAAACAGCCCAATCTGGCAACACAGCTTGAAGATCGCCACACATGCAGCCTGTGACGATTTATACCATCAATTAAAGGGGCTCAAGGTAGGATGACATCGTTTGCGCGGTGCCCGTGGCATGCCTGTCTCAAAATCTACACCGTAATGAAAAAATGCTGTTCAAATAAACTCGCTGTGTGAATGTTTTTCATTACGGAATGCCAGCAGTTGATACAAATCTGAATACATGTGAAGATTTTTTTGTATGAAAAGTGTTTCCCACGGCACTCGTTCAGACCACTCTGTCAAAAAGTTGCATTTGGGGTTTTCTGACAGCGGACCGTGGAAGTGGTCGCGAGATTCATCATTCACTTACTAATGATTCACATAACCTTCGGCTGAGTCGGGACAGCGATTAATTAAAAACTTTTAATCCTACCTGGAGCCCCTGTAATTGCATGGTCTGATAATAAAATGAGAGGAAAAGGTCGCATCATGAATAAGCTTTTTAAAAATGTCCACTACGTAGACGCATGTCAGCTGTTCTGTAGCCTACACATTGGGGAAGGCAAGAGCAAAAGCAAAAAATAAATTTAAAAAAGTTGAGTTGTGGTGCGAATTTTTCCTCTTATTTGATTTATTTCATGTCAATGAAACATATCCAAGGCACTCTTCTTCTTGGTTAAAAAGCTTTTAATAAACTTAGCTAGTTCATATTAGATCCAGATCAATGAAACATATCCAAGGCACTCTTCTTCTTTGTTAAAAAGCTTTTAATAAACTTAGCTAGTTCATTGTGGAACTGTTACAGTTCCAATATGAACTAGCTAAGTTTATTAAAAGCTTTTTGACCAAGAAGAAGAGTGCCTTGGATATGTTTCATTGACCTGGATCCTTAGTAAAGGATAACCAAAGAGCACCTTCGCCAAACTTGACTGAACGCCGAAGCCCTCTGACCCTTTTCTTTGTTCTTTATTTATTTCATTTTGGTCAGCATCCTAAAAGTACAAAGTTGTAGCAGGTTCGCACACTAAACAAGACACTAAGGTCAAGCACAAGGAGTTATTTTATTGTTTGTTAGAGCAGGGTAGAGCAAACGTTACAGGCTGTTGCCATCATCAGTGCTCTCTGCTCAGCTTTGTACTTTTTTGGGTACACGCACCTACTTATTTTTCAAAACATCTAGAGCGCAACAATACCCTTTCCTCCAGCATCCTAAAAGAAAAGAGAGAGAGAAAAAAAACCTGCTCTGGCCTTTATGATTGGACAATAAAACATGATCTGAGATGGTGACAGGTGACGTGGATTATCAATACTAAAGTAATAATGTTGAAGCTGATGGAGTGGTCTTTTCAGCCCTACTGATCTGATTAAATGTCTTGCTGTGAGTCACTGAGAGTGAATGAGTGCATTGAGCTGTAAGAGTTCAGTTCAGTTCAGTTATGGTTTATTTGAGTAGGGACAAATACACATCATGTAGGCTGTACAACAACCTAACAGATAAGTATCATAGCATTTGCAGCCATAGGCTAATTTCCAATGCCCGTCCCTAGAAGGGCTTTTAAAGTAAAATATAAAAAACTGTTTTTATTGTTGTTTTAAAATGCAATGCTGTGCCTCATTGTGAGTGAATGAGTGCAGTGAGCTGTAAAAGCACTCTGTGATCCCTCCGACTGTGTCCTCGCTGCACTGTACTGTGCTGTGCCAGAAGAACTCATTTCACTCATTTCACTCATTTAAAGGGACACTGTGTGAGATTTTTAGTTGTTTATTTCCAGAATTCATGCTGCCCATTCACTAATGTTACCTTTTTCATGAATACTTACCACCACCATCAAATCCTACTGTGTCCTCGTTGCACTGTGCTGTGCCAGAAGAACTCATTTAACTCATTTCACTCATTTCACTCATTGAACTGTACTGTATCTCCATCTCTAGCAGGAATTAGCTGATACATTTCCTCCATTTAGGGTTTGATGATTTTGTGTGTGTGTGTGTGTGTGTGTGTGTGTGTGTGTATGTGTGTGTGTGCTTGCTTGCATGCGTGCGTGCGTGTGTGCGTGCGTGCGTGCGTGCGTGCGTGCGTGTGTGTGTGTGTGTGTGTGTGTGTGTGTGTGTGCGCGTGCGTGTGTGTGTGTGTTTCCACAGGTCTTTGGCTGGGTATTGAGTTGGACAAGGCCAATGGGAAGAATGATGGATCAGTGGGGGGCGTGCGGTACTTTCGATGCCCTGTAAAGCACGGCGTCTTCGCCCCTCCCTCACGCGTGCAGAGGTATGGACACTATTGTGTTATGGCCCGTGTATACCAAGCGCTACCTACGCGACTTAGGTAGCTGGGGTGGTTGAAGAAGTTTCGCCATGAATTCGCTTTATTCGCTCTGTACGCGGCATTGACATGTTTGATTCAGCTAATCACATAACGGCTCTGTCCTGACAGCCTGGGACATTCTTCGATATGAATGTTCCAATTGGTTTTCGCCGAACCGCATCATAGCGAATTCACTTAAGATTAGCTTGAGTTTAATCGTCAAAATTCGCCCTGGTCGCTCAAGAAGCTTCGCTCCTGGCGAATTCGATCTGGTAGCTTTATTCGCCTTCCTTCCATAGAGAAATAATGACTTCCGTCGCTCTGGTCGCGCAGTTCGCTTTTGGTGTACACGGAGCTTTACACTTTATTAGACGCTGAAGTCATACGTATGACATAACAGTGTCATAATAGTGTCAAAGCACTGTCATGACACATTCATAGACGATTCTTAAACATGATGTCAATGTCATAAACATTTTATGATCATGAAAAGTTGACATTGTTAGGGCTGTCTTTGCCATAACAGAATCTCACTTAATGAGAAAGTCATAAAATGTTCGCGACATTGATATAATGTTTATGACATGCGCATGACTGCGTTACGACACACTTATGACACTGTTATCTCACACATACGATGCTGGCGTCAAGTAAAGTGATTTTCCTAGTATTGTGTATGTCAATAGCAGTGTTTCCCAACGTTTTTTGTTTTGTGTACCCCCAAGCCTTTTCGTTGTGCCATGAGTACCCCCTAAGTCAAGTTCTACATCGCTCTCTCCATCCCAATGTAACTAAGCTCCATATATTTGTTCAAATTTCATTTTTCCAAGTACCCCCTGCAGTGTGCTCATGCACCCCTAGTGGTACACGTACCCCTGGTTGGGAAACAGTGGTCTACAGCACAGTCAACCTGAAGGTTATGCACAGGCAAAGGTTATGAATGGAACCATTGGTTGCCGTTCAAACTTCTGTGTTTTGTCACCGCGTTCCGATAGCACTAATGATGCGTGGGTGGAGAACCAATGGCCCGGGGGCCACATCCCTCTGGACCAGGGGTCCCCAACCTTTCTGGGTGAGAGGGCTACCAAGGGCTACCCGAGGGTTACTGAAAGCTACCCGAGGGCTACTTTTTTCCTCTTCACATCATTCCCAAACCACTCTTGATTGAATGATAATTTACTTATAAGTTATAGGAAATATTCTTTAATGGCTATAAAGAAATAATCTCATATTTAAATTAAGAAAAGCATTAATTGTGACTAAAATCTTGTAGTCGTGACTGTTTATTAACATCCTTGGTGGGCACCTCAGAAGCTCCTGGGGGACTACCTGGTGCCCGCGGGCACCACGTTGGTGACGCCTGCTCTGGACGACTTTAAAATTGTTTAATACACTTTTCAGAGTTTGTTTTCTTCAGATTCTTCAGATTTTTCTGTGGCCCATTTCCCACAGGAAAACTAAGTTGCCTAAATGATTATGCACACCTGATGTAGGCCATTGGTGGGCTCCTTCGATCATACCCTCTCTTAGTTATTTTACAAATTTGCATGACCGTATATCCAATTGGTTTTCATGTTCATACAGGTTGGTGTTGGAAAAAAATATGCATAGAATGGACGATATTGTCAGAAACCCTGTTTTCCTAATACTTCTGCACACCCTCTAGACCACTGGTTCCCAACCTTTTTCTTCAGGGACCCATGTTTTTACCAATGTAAGCTTTGGGGACCCAACTGCGCGAGCGCCCGCACGAGAGGGAGTCACATGATGTCCTCTGTTTCCTGCAAAAAGTCATTTTAGTTATTTTATCCCTCAATTCATCTTCGGTCAAATATAGAATCAATGTTTAATGTAGCACTTGTAGGTATTCATGTATTCAATATGGGCTATATATGGTATTTAAAATCAAGAGGGCTTCGCAACCCTCTGTGGATCTTTGGCGACCCATAGGTTGGGCCCCGACCCATAGGTTGGGAACCACTGCTCTAGACTACTAGGCGATTCTACAGTGCCATAATACTGCTCTGTAGAAACCATACCATACATGGTCAGCCACAGTGAATAAATAAATTATTTCGGACAACAACAGTAATTATAATGGTAATTATTACAATCATTGAAATAATTATGATATTTATCATAATAGCAACAATTAAACCCTTTAACTCTTCCCTCCGCTGTTTTTCCAAAACCTCCTAATTGCCTTTTCTTTTAATTTGGTAATTACCACAGAGACTATTGCTTGTGGGTGGTGGATATCTGAAATAATAATGTCTTAGATCTAGCACAAAACACAATATTTGTAGTGGTTTGGTCAACTTTATGAAAAGGAAATGCCCTTTCATTTGCTAATTAACACAATCTCTTCTTTCATGTTGCTGGAAATCCAAACATTTGTTTCTAATATCCTCTTTCCCTTTCCAAAAACGGATCCAAAACAAGACCCAGAATATTAATTTATGAGATGTATCAAAAAACAACTTTCTGGTCCTGGTTTTTGGTCACAAACAAAAGTAAGATGAATTCTAAAACACTGTAGCAACCACAACATGCTCTACATCAGTGATTCTCAAAGTGTGGTCCGGGGACCACTGGTGGTCCGCGACAGAGCTCAGGTGGTCCGCAAGGGGATTTCTACTTTTCCAAGACAAGCTAGCAGGCTATATTTCTAACATAATTACAAAGCTGAACATAGCTGAAATCTTATTTTCACTGCAATAAGACAGGCTTCCAATGTGAATATAAACGATCTGCGTTGCAATTAGCTATGTCAAATTAGCACCCATCTATCAATTCAGTTGACAGGTGGTCCCTGACCATTTTTGGGGGGACAAAGTGGTCCTTGGTCTGAAAAAGTCTGAGAAACACTGCTCTAGATCAGTGGTTCCCAATCTGGGGGTCAGGAGGACCTGTAGGGGGGTCGCTGAATTACTGCTGTGGGGTCCCAGACAGAAGGGACGTGGCATAAAAACATGGCACCTGTACTGTGCTGTGTGATGAAGCGGTCCACTCCGCACACTGGGTCAGAGGAAGATCCCTCTGTTGGATCGAAACGTTGCCGTGTGTTAAAATGAAATAAAGTATTTTTGGAGTTAATTCTCAGTGTGCGGACCGCTGCATCACACTATTACTACTTTTTGTCTGGCACCTGGACAACCACTTGTGGATGTGCGCACCGTACTTCTAAACACCTGTATTGTGCTGCACATTGAATCATGAACCCTTTACCAATACAGTAGTATACCAACCCCTAATTAGGGCTGGGTTCAAAAGATCGATCTGCGATCCAATATCGATTCACGTTCGAAAAGTGCAATATCGATTCACAACTTTGTGGATCGATCTTTTGCAGATGATTATAGGCGCTATTCCTCAACCACATCCTGTAGCTCTCATCCACATTCATGTAGGCTACATGCCCACTATTTCATGTTTGTGTGGGCATCAAAGGCTGAGATATTATAACTGCTCTAAGCATAAATAGGTTAAAGTGACAACCCACTTTAACATATACAGAAGATCGATATCAAATCGAATTGAATCGGATCGTGGATTGAATCGGATCGTGACCTTGGAAATTTGGATTGATTCCCAGCCCTACCCCTAATATTAACCATCCTCTTCCTCTCTCTCTCGCTCTCATCTCTCAGGATCCACGGCTCTGTGGACTGCTTATCTGACCTGTCGTCGTCCCGACTCAGCCAGCCTTTGACAGGTGAGCGCCTTTACATCTTTATAGTACATTTCATTTAATTCAAATTTGAATTTCAGGTGTTTTTTAGTTTTAGTTTCCATGTACAGTGCGTTACATTTTGTTCTTAGTGACTTAGTTATTCAGTTAGCCGCTGCAGTAGTCCCCAGTTTGGAGGGAATGACGACCATGGGTGAGTGTACACAGAAAGGCTATAAGTCACAGTCCTGTGATAGAGTGGTCCTCACACTGGCAGTGTTGCCAGAATGGGCGGTTTCCAGCTACTTAGGATGGACGTCTGCGGGTAAAAATGGATTTTGGAGAAAAAACACTACATTTTTGGCCATAGAAATCAATAGAATTTGGCGGGATTTAGTGTTTCCAGGCGGGTTTTGAGCATTTTTTTGGGCTGGAAATCATCAGCCTCATCTGGCAACCCTGCACACTGGGCTTGAGGTCCAAAATAATACACGTACAGTAGCTCCAGATGCATGATCATGGAGCAGGGCCGAACAAATCCATCTGGCCAGAGCAGTGTTGCCAGATTGGGCTACTTGGGATGGCCGTCTGCAGGTAAAAACGGGGAAAAATTGTCCATTTGGCGTTTTTTCTGCCATTTTTGGCCCATAGAAGTCAATGCAATGTGTTGAAATTGGGCAGAATTTAGCAAATGTTTTCGTTTTTTTCAGAACCTTTTGGGCGGGATTTGATCAGACACATCTGGCAACATTGGGCAAGAGTCAGGTTAATGAAGTTGCCCTTGAATAATGTTGAAGCATGATTTCTGTGTTCTTGTCTTTGTATTCAGGTTTGCGTCGTAGTTTCAGTACGTCCACCGCCATCTCTACGGCTAAGGAACAGCATCGCAGGAATGCGGCAAACAGGTGGACTTTCTGTTTTTTTAATACTATTTTCATTTTCTTTTAATTTATCATAGGACATGGCCAATTGCTAACTCAGTTACAGTGAACTTGGAATGTAACTTTTTCAATTTACGGTCTGTCATTTCATGATTGTGACTAGATTTTTCCTTAAATTGTTTGTCCTATAGTATGTGGCCACATACTTGTTTTTAGTATTCTATGTTGTCTTTGAGACGAGACATGAATGTCTTAATTAACATCTTAAAGCCTCTTAAAAGTGCACTGTGTAAGATGGTTGCCAGAGTGGGTATTGCAACTACAAAGTACACTGTTCAGTGAAATTGTGCCGTCTAATGCCAAATATGACCTTTTCATTAATATTTACTAATTAATTAGCTAATATTGTACTAGCATGACCAAAGTACAGTAAATATTTCAGCTAAAAATGCTTATTTCTAGAAATTCAAAATGGCGAACCATGTATGAAAAATGTCTTATTGAATACTTTGAATTTGATGTTGGTGGTAAGTATGGATGAAAAAGGTAACATTTGTGAATGGGCAGCTTAGATTCCTGGAAATTAAAGGGACACTGTGCAGGAAATCTGCAACTATCCTGCTCATTGAAACTGGGCTGCCTATTGCCAAATTTGATCTTTACATGGAAGTTTACTAAGTAATAAACAAATACTTTCTAGTATGGTCCAGGTACAGTCATTTTCACAGCTAAAAATGGCTATTTTTGGAAATTCAAAATGGCGGACCATGGAGAAGATCCCCCTTTTCATGTATGAAAAGTGCAACTTTTGCAGTCATAATGAATATTTAGAATTTGATGCTGGTGGTAAGTATTCATGAAAAAGGTAACATTAGTGAATGGGCAGCATGAATTCTGGAAATAAACAACTAAAAATCTCACACAGTGTCCCTTTAACTACTTGAAATATTACACAGTAATATTTTCTCCATCTTGCCTCACAGCAGGAGCCGCTCAGGTGCTATCAGACGCCACCGCAGTGCAATGAGCCGCACTAGTGGAGGAGGAGGAGGAGGAGGAGGAGGAGGAGGAGGTGCTATGGACACCTCAAGCCCCCGTCCCAGCAGCAGCTTAGGAGGCGCCACCACCCACAGCACCGGAACCGGCACCGGCACCTCCACCCCCTCCAGCTCCGACCGGGCCGTCAAACTACACGTGGGCATGCAGGTACAATCCTCATGCCAAACACTGGAGGAGAGAGAGAGAGTAGTGTAGAGACAGAGAGAAGAGCACAACTGCACGGGAGCGCTAAGCCCCCCACATTTGGGTTTGCATGCCCATGGGGACCCCGGTTGGAGTCCGACCAGGGTCATTTCCCAGTCCTACCCCAAATCTCTCTCCAGCTCATTTCCTGTCTCCTCTCACACAATCCTGTTATAATAAAAGCCCTCAAAACATTCTTTACAAAAAAAAGAGTACAACTGCACGTGAGCATGCAGACCCAGAGCAACCACTAGAGGAGAGAGAGAGAGAGACAGAGAGAGAGACAGAGAGAGAGAGAGAGAGAGAGAGAGAGAGAGAGAGAGAGAGAGAGAGAGAGAGAGAGAGAGAGAGAGAGACAGAGAGAGAGAGAGAGAGAGACACACAGAGAGTAAGCTTTATTAACACCGAGGGGAATCCTGAGGACAGCCAACCCCCCTCACAGGAGAGAGAGAGAGAGAGAGAGAGAGAGAGAGAGAGAGAGAGAGAGAGAGAGAGAGAGAGACAGAGAGACAGAGAGAGAGAGAGAGAGAGAGAGAGAGAGAGAGAGAGAGACAGAGAGAGAGAGAGAGAGAGACAGAGAGAGAGTAAGCTTTATTAACCCCGAGGGGAATCCTGAGGACAGCCAACCCCCCTCACTTTGCATCTACTGTATTGTTGCCACTTGTTCTGCTTTTATCAGCTTGTCCAGGGTGCTATAGTGTGTTGAGTACGCTTCTATGGAGGCATTTCAACCATCCTTGTATTCACATTTTCGAAAACGGGCAGCCGTGGCCTAGTGGTTAAGAAGATGGGCTCCGAGATTGAGTTTACTTTCTTCACGATCTCCCTATCTTTCTCTCTCTGTATCCCTCACCCTCAAAAAACATATCTAGACAGAAATACACAAAAATATGCACGCAGGATGAAGGGAACATGAGGGTGAATTTGAGCTAATTTCCCCCAGAGAGAGAGAGAGAGAGAGAGAGAGAGACAGAGAGAGAGAGAGAGACAGAGAGAGTAAGCTTTATTAACCCCTCCAAGATTGAGTTTACTTTCTTCACGATCTCCCTATCTTTCTCTCTCTGTATCCCTCACCCTAAAAAAATGTATTGACAGAAATACGTGTAAATACGCAAGCAGGATGATGGGAACATGAGGGTGAATATGAGCGGTTTATTTATTTTTTTAAATGATTTTTCTATACATTGGTTCTAAATTTTTGTTTTCCTCCGGCTGCGCGAACCTAGCTGCGCACAACTCAACCTCTGATTGTTGGAAACCACTGTCGGTCAAAAAATTAGCTCACATGGTTGGCTGCCAGTGTCTTGCCCCTCCTCGTAACATCTTGTTTACAAACACTGCGAGTGCGAACCCATGTATAGGCCCGGGTGAAAAGGTCCCAAACACCTTCTATGTAACAAAAACTTCAACACTTTACAAGGGTTATATAGATAATGAATTTGGCACTCGATTTCATCAAAGATTTTGATTTTGCACTGATATATATATACATTTTATTACAGGCTCAAGGCCCACATGAGAGACAGCACAGTACATAGATCAATTAAAGCAATACATCACACATTCATAAATACACATTTTATACAAAAAATATACTATATACATGTAAGTTAGTGAAGGCACATGTGCCAGTGCTCCCAGATTTTAGACATGTACCTCACAGAGCTACGACATGGATCTACTATCTGAGAAATAAGCTCAGTGTATATGAGTTTGACACCCTTGTTCTGTTCTGTTGGGTTCTGTCCCGTGCAGGTTCTGCTGACCAGTGCCAGTGAGATGGGTATTATCCGCTACCTGGGCACCACGGACTTCGCGCCGGGCCTCTGGCTGGGCCTGGAGCTGAGGAGCGCCCGCGGCAAGAACGACGGCTCTGTGGAGGGCCGCCGCTACTTCACCTGTCGTCAGGGATACGGCGTTCTGGTCCGGCCCAGCCGCGTCACCTACCGAGGCATCAGTGGCGCCAAGCTGGTGGAGGAGGAGGAGGGGCACTGACGGAGGAGGGGAAATGGACAGATGAATGATGGAATGAATGAAAGAATGATTGAATGAATTAACGACTGAATGAATTTAGTAACAACTGAATGAATGAATTAATTAATTAACTAACAGCTGAATGAATGAATTAACGAAGGAAGGAAGGAATTGACGACTGAATGAATGAATTATCGACTGAATTAATGAATTAACGACTGAAGGAATGAATTAACGACGGAATGAATGAATTAGCGACGGAATGAATGAATTAACGACTGAATGAATGAATTAACGACTGAATGAATGAATTATCGACTGAATGAATGAATTATCAACTGAATGAATGAATTAACGACGGAATGAATGAATTAACGACGGAATGAATGAATTAACGATGGAATGAACTCCCCATGGAGTAGTGGGGGCAATGAAGGAACGGGGGAATGTACGGATGAATGAATGAAGGAATGAAAGAAAGAAATTAAATGAATGAAAGTCCCATGGACGAGCTACGTAGTACCACGGAAACAGTGGCGCCAAACTGGTGGAAGAAATCGTGTGTATGGGGAGGGTGGAGGTGGGTGTGTGGATACTTCCGTTTCAAGAGGCTTAGAGAGAGGAATGAAGCCTCGCCCGTGCACTAAGCGGTAACACTTTACCTGACGCCGACGTCATGCGTATAACATGACAGTGTCACAAGAGCGTCGTGACTCAGTCGTGCACGTGTCATAAACATGCCAACAATGTCATCATAAAAATTTTGACTTGTCATTGAGTGACATTTGGTTATGGTAAAGACGGCCCAAACAATGTCAACTTTTCATGACCATAAAATGTTGTTGACATGGACATCGTGTTTAAGACTCATTCATGACTGTGTTATGACACTGTGTTGCCACGGTTATGACACTGTGTTGCCACGGTTATGACACTGTCATGTCATGCGTATGGGACACGCAGGTGTGACGTTCAGGGTGGGGGTGTTACCCAAGGAGATCCAGGGGCCTCCCAAAAGGTGGTGGAGAACGCTCGAACCAACCAGAGGTGCCAAAAGTAAAAGTAAAAAAATAAACACAGGTAACTAGGGCTGTAACGATTCACTCAACTCACGATTCGGTTCATATCACGATTTACTGTATGCCCTACGGTTCGATACACCCCATGTTATCGTGTATCGAACCGTAGGGCATAAATCGTGATGAAATAAAAACTATGATAGTTTATAGGTATAATAGGTTGCAAAAGGCTACTAATCATTTCTAAAAAAGTTAAAATATAACAATGATGATGATTTGATGCTTGGAAGCACTATCACTTCATATCATGTGGTTGTTTTCTGGACTGATGGTAACAAAACTTTGAAAAGGTGTATCGCGATACTGCCTCCTTGAATCACGATACAGTATTGTCCCTCTGTGTATCGCGATTTCTCGGTTCAATACAATATAGTTACAGCCCTACAGGTAACTTATTTGATTAAAAAGTAGACCTGTATACTTGTCTTACAACCAGCCGACTCGCCACTGGTTGCATCAAGTTTGTGGGGGGTTCTTGATAGGCTTTTAGTATTTTTCAGTAACATCACAGTCTCGCTACCTCATGAGGTACAATGGAGTAACTGGTGTAACAGCGACTATGTAATATCATGTGCTAGTGTTGTACTTACACCAAGAATTTACTTTTTACTTTTACTTATGACACCTCTGGCTCCAACCAAACGAATCCAGCAAAGGAACAGGGGCGGTTCTAAGGGGTGGCAGGGGGTGGCATTTGCCCCCCCAGAAATATGATTTACCACCCCAATTAAGAGCCCTGATTGTGACCAATAGCCTTAATGCTTGACATCATTTCAGACATAGAACTTTAGGTTGCAGGGTTTCACTTTAAGGGATTCACTGTATCACATAAGTGTGTGTGTCGATTATATAGCGTTTATAATTTTCCCTTAGTGTAGGAGCATGCCCCCCTGAAATACACTTCGCCACCCCTTTGCCACCCCAAGAATGAATGTCTGGAACCGCCCCTGCAAAGGAAGTCAGTAATATCAGTTGTAATGTGTACTCCCTTTTTGAGAGTGTTTAATAGGATTTTTCAAATGCGCACCTTTCATCAGACCGGTGTGGTGATCTTTATAGGCCACTGGTCTGATGAAGCAATTCTTTCTCAACGGGGGCCCAACAGCCCTCCAGAGGGTGTTGGAGAGTCTCAACACCCCCGTGTTGAGAGCAAGACAGCTAAGAGGGGGAGGTAGGGGGAGGAGGGGGTTGCTCAGTTGCAAAAGAGGGACATTTGTCTGTTTTATTTTGTTAACAATAAGGGGATGGGCATTGGCTTACGATGAGGTCAAGGAGACGTTTGCTTGGTTGAGAACCACTGATCAAAAAAGGTTGAGATCCACTGATCAAAAAAGGTTGACAACCACCAACCTATTGCACCAGGGGCAACACTAAGTGTTGGAGGGGGATCGTGAGGATCCAGGGGTCCCAGAGCTTCATGGGATACGTTTGTTCTGGTGAGATGTTTGTTTTGGTAACGCTTTATTTTACAGCCTCCTAATTACTGTGTACTTTCTGGGTAACAGCAAAGTAACAGAGAAGTCACATGGTATATAACAGGTAAAAGGGGGCAAATACAAAATAAATACGGTGTAATACTCATATCTCAACTATCACCAGAGAAGTTACATGGTATCTAACAGGTAAAAGGGGGCAATTACAAAGTAAATACGGTGTAATACACATATCTCAACTATCACTATGAAACTACTGTGTATTTTCTGGATACCTGTTAGACACCATGGAACTTCTCTCTTTTACCCTGTTGTTACCCAGAAAATACACAGTAGTTTCTTTTTTAAAATGACATAGTATTTACTTTGTAATTACCCCCTTTTTACCTGTTAGATTCTCTGTTACCCTGTTGTTACCCAGAAAGCATCATTGCTACACAGTAATTAGGGGACTGTGAAAAATGTGTTACCTTTGTTAGTAATATATTTGGGGGTGGGGGCCCAAAAATTTATTTTCTTTCAGGGGGCCCACAATTTCTAGTGTTGCCCCTGTGTAGTTCTACAGTATACTAGTTTGTGTTTTGTGTTAATGTTAATGGTCTCCTTCATTTGCTGTCTTTCCTGTGATGTTACTGACAAAACCTGTGTTGTGAGTGGGACAGACATTCCACACCGTGGATGCGTTCCAATATGCGACCTTGCGTCCTCCACTTGTGCTTGTGGCCTCGGCCTGCCTCTTGGCCACTCCTCCGTGGAGAAAACAATAAAGTTTCCCCGCTGTCAGTCTAGCCACAACAATTTTTGGAGGACTGTTTTTCATTCACCATCCAGTTTGCAAATGAGAAAATGACTTTAAAATTGAGCTTTTGTGAGATATTGAAATATAATGCTGTTGTCAGTGATGTCATCGTGACGTATTACTTCCTGGTATGAGGCCACAAGCACAAGTGGAGGACGCAAGGTCACATATTGGAACGTACCCAGTATAGCACTAAAGACGACACCAAGCACTACTTGTTGATAGGACTCAGAGTGTGTGGAGATCATGTCCTCGTTTATAATTAATTAACACTATTTTCCCCTCCTCTTCAGGGATATGCCTGTGCAATAATATTAATAATCCCCATTGATTTCTTATTACTACTTTAAGTATTCACATGAGGAATCAAGTATACTGAATGAAGAATAGCATGAGTATTCTAACAAAACAAAAAAAAGAAGAAAAAAAAACAATCCGTCATATTTTGTAAGACGGTCATCTTTGCCTGTGGTGATGAATGAAGTCTAAGATTTGGGTGAACTCTAGACGAATGCGGAGCACTTTAACAAACTAGAGGAGTTCCCTAGATATCATGACAATGGGTTTGAATGTTATATTGGTAAATTGGGGACGCACTAAAATGAATGTACACAGGGTTTCTATTACAGGGGAATGGTTTATTTTTACACACAAAAAGTGGAGTGTATGAGGGAGTTGACATTAGCTGTAGCATTGGGATAAATTGAAGGGATGGGATGGTCTGATGCATTTGGTGCCGATTGGTGTGTGTATGTTGGTTGTTTTATGAGGGTTGATGCCAATTCTTGCACTTGTGGTGAAGACAATTTTGTTGTGCTACTGTTGAAACGTCACTGACCCAAAAAAAGGAAAGCCTAGTAAAATAAAGGAGAAAAAAAAAAGAAGAAAAAAAGGATAGGCTAGGTTAGAAAGTCTGTGTCAGACAGCATCACTGCACTTTAACATTGCTTAATACATTCCTTATCATCCTCTACCAGCCGCAACACCAGTCACCTTCATCATCATCATCCTCATCCTCACCTGCCTCCCTTTAGGCAGACTGCACAGCGACAGTCAAAAAACTAATGTTCGACAACACGACTGTGACAAAAAATAAGTCCAATGCTAAACTGTGACTTTTGACAAGCGATAAATAGAACAAGTCCACTGTCTGGCTCTGTTGGGGAGACAGCTTGTGATGGGAAGGTGAGGTTTTGATATGCTTTTTGCAGCTAATCTCTGTGTGTCTGGGAAGGGATATTTTCATTAGTGTGTTAGTGTGGAATGGCAGACGTTGCGTCATGTTTGTTAGTATTTTTGCAGAATGTGTCATGAAGCGTTTTGGAATATGAGTGTGCAGTGGCTTTTCTAATTGAGTAGCGTTTCGAGGAGGAAGGTTATCTGTTTGTTAGGTTATTACTTTTGTGTTTTGTTTGTTTCTGTGTATGTCATATCGGTTGCTTAAACTAACAGCTGGCAATTAAATGGAGATTTTTGAAGTCATCTTTCACACATGCTGTATGAGCTGAAGAAATCTTTCTAATAAATAATTAAGCTATCTTTTCCCAGCAAACTTGTCTTCTTTTTCTTTGTCGTCTTCTCCTTTTACCAATCCTATTGACACCACTTCACCTGCTAAATAATAATAATAATAATAATAACTAGAAATGCATTCTCACAGAAAATGCTGGAAGCGGGCTTGCCTTTTGGGGCAGAGATGAAACAAAGTACTATTGAGAAAACAAAGCTAAAAGAAATCTTGGAAAAACTCCATCCACCCAGTCAGAAGTTATGGGCCAAACAATTCAGCCATCTTGGATTCAGCCATCTTGAAAGTGTTGTAGCTCTGCGTTTTGGGGATATACTAAATGACATACATGTTATTTTAAGTTGGCTAAGGAACACTGCATATGATATAATTTTGAAAATCAACATGGCTTCGAGCGGGATTAGAACTCACAACCTCCATATCTGTAATCCAACCCCTTTGCCATTGATATTAAATGACATACAATACATGATATTTGAAGTTGGCTAAGGAACACTGCATATGATATCATTTTGAAAATCAACATGGCTTCGACTGGGGTTCGAACCTCCAACCCCCATATCCCTAATTCAGCACATTTGCCATTCATACTAAATGACATACATGGCATTTTAAGTTGGCCAAGGAACACTGCATATGATATAATTTTGAAAGTCAACATGGCTTTGACTGGGATTCGAACCCCCAACCTCCATATCTGTAATCCAGCACATTTGCCATGCATACTAAATGACATACATGGCATTTTAAGTTGGCCAAGGAACACTGCATATGATGTAATTTTGAAAATCAACATGGCTTTGACTGGGTTTCGAACCCTCAACCTCAATATCTGTAATTCAGCACATTTGCCATCCATACTAAATGATATACATGGCATTTTAAGTCGGCCAAGGAACGCTGCATATGATATAATTTAGAAAATCAACATGGCCTCAGGTGGGTTTCGAACCCTCAACCTCCATATCTCTAATGCAGCGGCATGCATTACCACTAAGCCAAGCAGCTAATTGTCATGCATAGTCCAGCAAGACTATATTACATTGCATTGCAGAGCTCAACAATAGACTTCTAGAATGCTTGCTCGCACCTGCTCGTTAAGAATGGAATCTTGAGACAGTGACAGTTGAAATGGAATCCTTCACTGGCTGCACCTGTTGTGATTGACTGAAAGACAGTTAGTATTGAGCCTTTAACAGGGGAGAAAATGAGAATGAGTTTTTTGTCTTTACAACATCGTTGTAAAAAAACTAAAAGGAGTTGGCAAGTGTCCTTTTCACAGATCGGAGTCATGCTTGTGATCTCTCTAACAGTCTTTGAATGAAGTTTATAGGTTAAAATTTTCAGGCACAAATGGACCTCCGTGTGGGACATGCGCTGATCTCTTGAAAAATGCACTTTTCGAAAGAATGGGATTCTCCATAGAGCCAGGCCTGTTTTTTTTACAAACCTGCCATTTAAAAAGTATTGGGAGTTGGGAGATGAAACTTTCACAATTTGGAGACATCCCATAGAGCTCGCTAACAACGCGTCAACTAAACTTCTAGGTGAAAGTGTTGATGTTTTATGACCGAAAAAGCCTCCTACACTCTAATCTCTAGAGTGGCGGAACCTTGGTTCATGGAGGTTCCACCACTGTTTCCAATGGGGACCCAGGCTTTCACTAAATCGCCAAAAACGGGAAAACGACAAGAGACACGGAGAAGCCTATAACGAAACGCGATCTCCAAGCCGAGCCGGTCGTTTTAGTGTTTGAACGGTGTCTCTATCTCGAAAGGCCTAGGAGGAGATCCATTTTCTATTTTTACTGTCCCTGTACAAGAGAACCAATAAACAGGACTTAGAGATTACTATAATCGGGCCTTGCTCTGCAAGAGCTCTGCTCTTGCTCCGCAAGCCCGCTTAATAAGAAGAAGAAGAAGAAGAAGAAGAAGAAGAAGAATGTTGATAATAATAATAATGACGATGATAATAATAATAAAATAATAATAATAATAATAATAATAGCAGTGGTAATACATGATTATAAAACTAATAAAAGATACAAGCAGCTTGATTTTATAGTCATTTATTCGTTTTTTTCACCAATGAGGGTCAACTTACAGGGTTTACCAGAGACATAGTACAATAGTTTTTGATTACTGTACAATTTGTACAAGGGAATCGTAGCCATGGGTTAAAATAAACGTCAAGCATAAACTCTATCATGTACGTAGTAGACCTTTGACAAAACAAGAATAAAAAAGCAAATAGCGGCATGTCCTCGCATCACCTGCAAAACAAAACGTCTTCCTCTTCAATGACCTTTTGATGACCTCCCAGTTTGCGTCACGCATCACGTAAGTCAAACACGGCTCTTTGGGGTAGTAACTTTTGAAATGTGTACGGTACATGGAGGCCACCATTCCTCCTTCTTCTTCCTCATACCTCATCCTTGATTTTAATGTGTCTGGGTGGTCGAGATCCTAATCCTCATCTACAAAACATGAACATGTGCAGCCATGTGGCAGTCTGAACCCAGAGGAGACATTACTGGCTGTGATGGGGACTGGATAAATGAACCGCAGATGCAGAAAAAGAGAAACTGTTCAAAACAAGGCGCTGCTCATCAAGGAAATGAGAGTCTGAAGGGGCGAATTGGCATTTCCTTTAATGGGGCGTCAGAGTTTCAAAAGGCCTTGTTGTTGTCGTCTCTCGATTGGTGGTTACCGCAGCAACCACCAGCTGGGATGAGGAGAATTTCAACAGATACGGAACAGGTGATTTTTTTTTTCTCTGCATTAGGTCAAAGCTTTTTAACAGACAGTTAAAAATGTATATTTATATATATCTATATATAATTATGTATAATTTATATGTATAAATAGAAAATGTGAAATTATGAAAAATATGTAAGCTCAATATCTGATATATTAAAACACGCTTAAAGGGCAACTACACAACAATGTCAAAATTAGGCTGTTGAAAAAGAGATCTTTTTTTTAAGACATTAGTACAAGTAATGGTTTGATAAAGTGTGCCTCGGAATAGAATACTTACTCAAATGCTTGCGACAGAACAACCAGGAACCAAGCAAAAGTAATAGACATCGTTTTTTTTCTTTGAATGATTTCTATGTACATATGTTGAAATTCATGAAAATGTGATTGTTTTGCTATCTGAACGTACACAAAAATACACTCTTTTTAGAAACAGGACCCCGTTTCTCGAAAGCATCGATGCTAACCAGTTAGCAACTTAGTAGGTTGCCAATGGGAAATTGCATTGCAACCAAGCTAAGTTGCTAACTTAGTTAGCCTATGACGCTAACTTAATTAGCTAACGACACTTTCGAGAAACGCACTCCAGGGCCAGCGATGGACCCTGACTCACCGACTCTCATCTCGTCCGCAAGATGCATAAACTCACCTCACTAGAATTACGTAGCTAGCTGTCACCTGCTCTGCTCTCACGCTCTCCCATTCAGCATTGCCCCTATTACGCTAGAAGTATTTTAATAAAATTTTGTATGTATTTATGATTTTAAAGTCCCGAAAAGCTTAAACAAAACAAAACGAGAAAAAGAAAAAAAATGATGGGAGAGTGGCACCATTGAATAATTTACACAGCTTCCAAACAATAAATTAACAAATGAAATAAATAAACAAGCAGGCAAGCCAATATCAACAAACACATTTCTTCTTCTTCATTGTCGTCGTCGTCTTTTTTTGTTTTTTTTTGTTTTTTTAACTTTACAGATAAAAGTGCCTCTGCAGTCTTTCCGCTTCGCAGGTTGCATCCTCGTGAGAGAGCACGAGATTTTGGTCTTTCCTGAAAATAAAAACAACGTCCTCCCGTCACGGCTCCTCTCGTGTCCCGACACCACTGCTCTCTTGGCATTCACTCGACCACGTACCTGTATGCTGCCCTACAAAGGAAAAGTGCAGTAACTATGCCATATATACATTAAAACTGAGAGAAAATACCTTCAAAACCCTGGTATTAGGTTATTGTATTTACTGCAGATAGTAATCAGTATCTTTAAAACTGTACACATTTAGACCATAAGGACTTGTCATATGATCAAGGATGTGTAATTAAGACCATTTTCAGTCTAAATGCAAGTTATGTTGTTACTGCACTTTGCCTTTGTAGAGCAGTATGCCGAAAAGGGAGGGACACAGACAGTGAGCCAGCTGTGTTCTTACGTAGACCTGAATATTTGTCGTAAAACACCAGTGACAATAAAACGTCTCTCCAGATGGCCATTCGCAATGCCCTTTGTCCCCGATCAGCGTAACAGTGTGAGCTAGATCTTTTTTTCTTTGTTTGTTTGTTTGTTTGTTTGTTTTTGTGTGGGGGGGAAGAGAAAAGAGACAAGACGTAGTTGTAAGCAAAAGGGAGTAGAAGAAGTCACAACACCCCCACCCGGCTTCAAACCCGGGTCTCTAGGGTTACCAAGCGGTGAACTTTGACCTCCTCATCTCCATAGGATAGGAACCAGGCTCATTGGTACAGCAGGTCGAGTAATACACCCACAACCCCAGTGATGGTGCGCTCCATCACTACTGTCGCCTGGTCTGGAGGAACCAAAGCAAAAATCCAAAGGAATGAACATTTGAGCCAAACTCAAACACAGCCACCACTGTAGTTTGTTGTTCACTCACCATAGTGGCTTGGCAACCCCAAGCTGGTAGGCTGGTGACAAGACTCACCTCTGCTTGTAGTAGGCCATGGGCTAGGGTCAAGGGTGTAGGGTGTAGGGCGAAGGTTGAAGGGCGAAGGGAATAAGTTGAAGGGTGTAGGGAATAGGTTGTGGGGCGAAGGGAGAAGGGTGTGGGGAATAGGGAAATAGGGTGTAGGGCAAAGGGTGTAGGTTGAAGGGTGTAGGCCATGGGCTAGGGTCAAGAAAATAAGTTGAAGGGTGTAGGGAATAGGGAGTCGTGTGTAGGGTGTAGGGAATAGGGAGTCGTGTGTAGGGTGTGGGGAATAGGGAGTAGGTTGAAGGGTGTAGGGTGTAGGGAATAAGTTGAAGGGCGTAGGTAGTAGGGCGTAGGGAGTCGTGTGTAGGGAGTAGGGTGTAGGGATTAGAGTTTAGGGAGTAGGGTGTCTTAGGGAGAGTTGAACAGAGAAAGGAAACATGGCTAGTCCTCTTATCTTGGCAAAACAGTGCAGTGCAGGGGGCACAGTGCTGGAACACGATGACAACGATGACAACAGGGTCTGTGATACAGGGGGCAGGGGATGGGGTGTGTGTCAGGCTTGTACGAAATTCCGAATTGGATGAATTTGAATTTAAAGCAATGCCATAATACGAACACTAGGTGGTGTCATTACCTTGCATTTCTTTTCATTTAATCTAGACCACCCATTGAGAATACATACAACACCATCACCTAGTGTTCGTATTATGGCATTATTTTTAATTCAAATTCATTCAATTCGGAATTTCCTACAAGCCTGGTGCGTGTGTGTGTGTGATGTGACAGTAGGCATGTGGTTAAAGTACGGTGGCGTTGTGGCCCTCCATCGTCGGCAGCCTGGGGTCCACCTGCACCACCGTTCCCTTGGTAACCAGGAGCGGGCGGCTCTCCTCTCCTCCCAGGTTGCCGGGGCGATTGACACCGACACCGACACCAAGGGGTCTCTGAGGAGCGCCGCCGCCTGCCGGAGGAGGAGGAGGAGTCGGAACCTGCTGCTGAGGCTGTTGGGGCTGGAGCTGGGGCGGCGCCAGGGGGGGCATGCTCATGCTCATGGACATGGACATGGGGGGCCCCATGTTGGGGGGGCCACCGGCGTCCATCAGGGGCAACCCTTGCTCCTGGTACCCGTAGCCGATGTTTCCGCACGGGAAGCGGCGCAGTCTGTACAGGGGCACCGGCGGCAGCAGAGCGGCCGAATCCAGCAGCAGGGGATTCTGGGAGGACGAGGATGATGATGGGATGCCGATGCCAGAGACGCCGGCGGAGGAGGAGGGAGGTGGCGGCGGAGGCAGGAGGGGGCGAGGACACAGTCCCCCCATACCTCCTCCTCCTTGATGCTGCTGCTGCTGATGCTGCTGCTGCTGATGGTGTAGCTGCATCTGATGCTGCTGGTGCTGATGCTGCAGCTGGAACTGATGAATCTGCTGCTGCTTGTGCTGCTGCTGCTGCTGATGGAGAGCGCGCTGCTCCGCCAGTGTCCTGCCTCCTCCTCCTCCTCCAGGTCCTCCTGTGTGCTCCTGCCCCTCCCCAGGGATTCGTCCCATGTTGACCTGCCTCAGCTGCTGCTGCTGCTGCTGTCGTTTCTGCTGCTGCTGCTGCTGCTGTCGTTTCTGCTGCTGCTGCTGCTGCTGCTGTTGCTGTTGCTGTAGGAACCAGGAACCGTAGGTGGGGTTCCACAGGTTGGTGGGCTTCCCCCCGCCACCGCCGCCGCTGTTGCCGCCGGTGACACCGACGCCGCCGTGGCCGTCCTTCTCGCCCGAGTGCGCCTGCGTGAACGCCAGGTTGACGTGTCCCCCGTCCGCGGAGGCGGTGGCCGTGGACGTGGACGACGGCATCACGTTGCCCGGGGTGACGCAGGATGAGGAGGACGACGACGTTGCCAACGAGGATGACGAGGAGGTCAGCGTGGGGATGTTGTTGGAGGTGGAGGAGGAGGAGGAGGAGAGGGAGATGTGGGATAGTGGAGGAGGAGGGAGGTGGGGTTTGGTGTGGGGCTGCTGGGGCTGCGGTTGCTGTGGCGTAGGGGCCTGGGAGGTGGCCACCATCTGCTGTGGCGTAGGCTTGGCAGGATCGGAGGTGGAGGTGGTGATGGTGTTGGAGGTGGTGGTGGTGGAGGGAGGTTGGTGGAGGTGAGCGTTGGGATGGTGCTGGTGGTGGGGGTGGAGGTGGTGGCCGGGCATTAACAGGGGGTCCTCCATCCCCATCATCTTGCCTCCTCCTCCACCTCCTCCTCGCAGCAGCAGGGGCTCCTCACAGATGGTGAGGGGCGTCTCGGCGCCCTCTGGTGTGCCCTGCGCGGCGGTGCGGGCGCTGGTGTTGCTGGTGCTGGTGGTGTTGGTGGTGGCCGTGGGGTCGTCAGGGTTCAGGGCTACACGCTCCTCTTCCTCCGCTATGGGGCCGTACTCCACGGCCAGAGGGGCCGTTACCACCTCGGGGTCCTGCAAAGCAAGGCGAGGCAAGAGAAGGTAAGTAGGGTTTTAAGTTAGTAAGTATTACCGTAGAAATACACCTACCGCGACAAGAGCGAGGCGAGTGACGGAAGTAATTGACTTTGTATTGAGTCGCGCGACAAAAGCGATTCTGGAGACTACACCGCATTCCACATTATTATGCAAATGACATTTTTCGCAGTTTCCCCAAATAATCAACACAAATGCTTTTGAGGTGATGACATTCTAACGCACCAGACATAAAACCCCATTGAAAATGAATGGGATGCTATGTCTGGTGAGTTAGAATGTCATCACCTCCAAAGCACCTACACGTGGCATGGAAATTTACGGGTATATTGAAGAGTGAAGTGTGGGTCACCAGACCAAACAAACAAAAACAGCTGAGAGCAAAGCATCAAGGATATCTAGGCTTCCATAACTCCCATGCAATGCCCTGCCATTGACTTCAATGTTAAACGCAGCATTCCAGTTACAGCTTATGACCAAGTTTTGAACATCGAAATGTAATTTAGAAGGTACCAAATGCCAACTGTTTTGATCTAAATGGGAAAAAAGAAAGAAATTTGTATTACAACACTACAAAACTGTTTTGCGTAATAATTTGGAACAGAGCATTTTGGGCATTTTAAGTTTTTTGTTATTTAAAAAAATACCGTTATCATTGGAAGGTTCATTCAAAAACTTTTGAATTGTACTCTAATCGCCGATTACTTGAAAATTATGACGACTGTCATTTCTATTGATTATTTAGGAAAACGGCAAAAAATGTCATTTGCGTAATAATGTGAAATGCGGTGTAGAGCGATTTGCGCGACGAGCGTGACAGTTTGAAGTTGAAATCCTTTCAACTTTCTATGACGCGGTTCGGCGACAAACCGCGACAGCCAATGATTGTATAGAGGTCAGTGACGACAGCCAATGGGAATGCTTGAATGCCTTGCCTTCTGCCTGTACGGACATATTCTAGTCTCTTTAATCGCTCGTATCGCTTGCTGCTGCACTCTGTCGCTTGAATCGCATCGCGCCTGGTCTATTCGCGCGGTGAGCCTGATAAACCAGCCTAAATGTGAGATTGGATGTATAATTTAGTCTGGCCCCAATGAATAGTACATCCGAAAATTGTTGATGAGAACAACCTGTTGTCTTTCAAACCGTGCCTGTGCCCACAGGCCGGCGCTCTGACCAATCAGTGCTATCTTTCTCGTTGATGTGCTTTCCCAACGTTGCAAGCTTCGTCGTCACTCCCGTCACGCCGTCAAACCCCACCTGCTTTGATTCAAAACAAATCTCTGCGTTGTGATTGGTTTCCCAGATTCTTGGCAAGCCTGGTAGACCACTCCAACGATGTGAGGCTGGACCACTCGCAGCCAAAAATGTGGCCGTCCAGCGGGTGGCGCTGGTTTACTAGGCTAAGTAAGTGTGCCAATTATAATCCCACAGTGGGGAGATCCATGTGTTGAAGCAGTATCACACATACAGTACAACGTGTACAAAATAGACAACTAATATCCAAACACAGAACCAGATAGTTAAAAAGTATGTAAGGGAGATAAATACGCCACCTCAGGGTCCTGCAAAGCAAGGCGAGGCGAGTAGGTTTTGTTGTTGTTTTATTGGCGCTTGCTACGCGGACAATATATAGCATATATGCCAAATGCAATGGGCATCCACTACTAGGGATGGGCATACGGTGAAAATTTCTTCGTCGATCGTCGGGAGAATTAATGATTAATAATCGGTTAACCATTAACATTTTTATATTAAATATATTAAAAACAGCACACATTTAGGCCCACCATGCCCTATACTCTTGTATAACAAAAATACATCAAAAACATCATGTTTTTCTTTGAGGATTTGTTTTTTATTAACAACACAAGTGTCAAGTGATTAACAAGAAAAGTTAAACCTGAAATGTGCAAACGAGGGAGGCTTCAAGTTGCGAGCCAACAACGAAGGCACATAACGGTGCAGACATCGAGGCGAGGCTATGTTGAGATGAATCACCGCCGTCTTTTACAAGGCTTGGATGCGCGGTGTGATAGCCTAAATCATGGACGTTGTCGATTAACTGTATTTGTATCTCACATTGCAGTAATTACAGTACACCCTGTCATTTTCTAACCGAAAGTAGAATGAGGTTAGCCAACATTTCCAGGCAAAGAAAACATAATTTCTAGAGCCAAATAGATCGAAATTTACCTCAAAATAGCAAAGCAATTTCGTTACAAACAATATCCAACACAAAATGATCACTTGCAGACATATATTGTCCAAGGCTCAAGTGTGAAAAGATATTAATTGCGGGAGAGATGAAGTCCGGTGGCTTTACGGCAGAAAACACTTGAAAAAACTGGCTGCAACTAACCAGGAAGTAGAGTTGCGCTTAAGGCGCAGTACCGCGGGAAAGTCCACTAGGTGGCGGTATTCACCATAGGATTTACGTGAGAGAAACTAAACTCAGGCATGGAATTAAATGGAAGGCAGAACAACCTACATTCAAGTTATTGTTTTGTTTTTGTTTAACGGTTCGTCGGCGAAAATTAATTTCTTCGACTAAATGTTTAATGATCAATCATCGGTTAATCGGTTAATTATGCCCATCCCTATCCACTACACAGATGAAGTAGCCTGATTATCATCGACTTTAAAATCTCTTTTCAATTACCATTTCCAAAACGGCATTTCCCTAACGTCCTCCCTTGATTTGCTAATGATTGTTTGCTTCCCAACAAAGTGGACAAAGTGGGAAGGGTTCCCGATTTTGCGGGAGCTCAGAAAGTACTTGCATTGCTCTTGACCTGATTATTTGCATTGCTGTTGACCTGACTGGTAGTAACGCTGAAGCTGTTGCGTCACCAGGAGGGCATGGCCTGGCTACAGGAGAAGAGCTTATGAAACAAGTTCAAGAACAACATAAATGTCACTCTGTCACAACTACAATACATTTGGTAACATTCTATGTGACGCTGCATATGTCATGTGTCATAACAGTGTCGTAACACAGTCATGGACGTGTCATTAACATTATATCCAAGTCATTAAGATTTATGACTTTTGGCCTTAAAGGGATATGCCACTATTTTGGGGCTTAATACAGTTAAAATCGTTGGCTGGGGTTTATAATGGTGGTAAAGTGTCTTATTTTTCATGTAAGCCGTTGCCTTGCTTTAAGACAAGTTAAAAGAGGGAATATGTCGCTAAGCTAGTGAAAGTCAATGTATCCATGTAGCATGCTACAATGCTACACGGATGCATTGACTTTCACTAGCTTAGCGACATATTCCCTCTTTTAACTTGTCTTAAAGCAAGACAACGCTTAACATGAAAATTAAGACACTTTACCACCTTTATAAACCCCAGCCAACGATTTTAACTGTATTAAGCCCCAAAATAGTGGCATACCCCTTTAAGTGACATTCGGTTATGGTAAAGACAGCCCTAACAGTGTCAACTTTTCATGACCATAAAATGTTGGCATGACATTGACATTATGTTTATGATTCGCTCGTGACAGTGTCATAATGGTGTGAAAACAGTGTCATGACACTCATATCATGCATATGACGCTGGCGTTAAGTAAAGTGTAGCCTTAAGTTTTAAATACGATGACTTCTGTTGTTCTGTTGTTCTGTATGTGTAGTACAATTATGGGTTACACTACCTGACGTCGGCATCACACATGACATATCAGTGTCATAATAGTGAAAAACAGAGTGTCATGACACAGTCATGAAGGAGTCATAAACATGATGTCAAGGTAATAAACTTTGACACTGTTAGGGCTGTCATTACCACAATCACTTCATGAGTCATAGTCATCAAATGTTTGACAGTGACATAATGTTTATGACATTGTGTTATGACACTGTTATGACACTGTAATGTCATACATATGACGCCGCGTCAAGTAAAGTGTAACCCGATCATGACCGAATGTCACTTAATGTGTCGTTGTCATAAAATGTTTGACAGTGACATAATGTTTATGACACATGCATGTTATGACACTGTTATGTCACTGTAATGTCATACATATGACGCCACCGTCAAGTAAAGTGCTACCCTATCACGAGTCCCATTACCTGCAGGCAGAAGTCGATTCTCTCCAGGATGGTGCGGAAATTTGGCCGATCTTCAGGTTGGTGCTGCCAACACTGGGTCATTATCCGGTACCTGAGAGAAGAACAAATAAACACACGTAAGCAGGTAATCGGAGTGCTTCTGGATCTTCACCTTTTTCCATTGCTGCTCATCAGTGTAGGGGCTCTCAAACTTGGTCCAGGTAGACAAATGCTGAGGCACTCAAGGTTGCAATTTTTTACTTTTTAAATATGTTTTTTATTTGGCTACAATGCCAGGCATTGTATAAAAAAAGTTTTAAAAAAAATGCAACCTTGAGTGCCTCAGCATTTGTGTGTTTATTTGGTCCAGGCAGACAAATGCTGAGGCACTCAAGGTTGCACTTTTTTACTTTTTAAATATTTTTTTTATTTGGCCACAATGCCAGGCATTGTATAAAAAAGTAAAAAAAATGCAACCTTGAGTGCCTCAGCATTTGTCTGCCTGGACCAAATAACACACGTTTGTAAAATTTCACACACAAAATTGCACACACTGTAGCAGACTGTTAGTGCAGCCAGGGAAGTGTTGGAGAATGCAGTGGAGTGGGGACTTTTGGAGGCAGAAACACATCAGCAATAAAGTTTTATAGGGAGAATATAAGGTAGAGTGGGAGAGGGTAGTCTTTTCTACTACATCTGAGTCAGAGGTGTCAAAAGGATATGTAAAAAAAAACCCACAGTTTCCCTCCAACACAGGTGACTTATCTGAGTAAAAAGTAGACCTGTGTACTTGGCTTATGATCAGCTGACTCTACGCTGGTTGGGCGAATGTTTTTCAATAACAATGCCAGTCTGTTTACCACATTAGATACAATGGAGTTAATGGTGTAACAGCAATGCAATATCATGTGCAGCTGTAGTGTTGTACTTTAACCATGAATTCATCTTTACTTTTAGTTTTTACAACTCTGATCTGAGGGCAGTAAATAACATTGAGCAACTACAGTCTCTAAGACATTAATATACATGAAAAATCTCTTCTCGAGTTCCCATAAACACCCAGTACAACTGTGGTCCAGCGTAGTTTGTGCGTACACACAGTATGCCTTCATCGAATCTTTATACAGTTGTGCTCATATGTTTACATACCCCAGCAGAATAAACGCTTTCTTTGCGATTTCTCACAAAATATGAAGGATTACACAAAACCTTTTTTTTCACTCATGGCTAGTGACTGGCTTAAGATATTTATTAGCAATATTCTGTGTTTACTCTTTCAAAAGCATGATCACAACCCAAACTACCCAAATGACCCTGTTCAAAAGTTTACATACCCTAGTTTCTGATGCTGAATATGGCCCTGTTTAACATCAGGGACCGCTCTAAATTGTTTGTGGTAGTTGTGGATAAGGCTCTTAATGTTCTCAGATGACAAAACAGCACATTCTTCCTGGCAGAATGGTTGTTTCCTATAATATCTTTGGGTGTCTTGCTGGAACCTCACATTTGAGGTTTCCCCTGAGTGGCTCAATGA
>NC_085875.1:1487417-1492417 GCF_034702125.1 Engraulis encrasicolus | reverse complement strand
GTGTAAAATCTTGAATATATCTTTGGTAGATATTTTATAAAGCATTAATAAAGCTTAGTTAATAATAAAAACATTTGTTAATGTTTTATTCATCATTAGTTAATTATTTACTGAGTCTTTACTAAGGAACATTATTATAAAGTGTTACCGAAAATCTTTATTAATTTGGTGTCTATGCAGTCAATGATATTCGTAAGTATTAAGAAATTCTTGATGAATTCTGTATTTAGGCGGCCAGTGATGTACTGCACAGAACGTGTTTGGAAAATCTTTATTAATTTGGTGTCTATGCAGTCAGCGATATACGTATGTGTTAAGAAAATCTTCATGAAAAAAATAGAATAGAATACTGTAGATTTTACTGTCATGCCATTGGTCTCACTGTATATTTAAAAAAACACAAAAAGACATTCATTCCATTGTTCAAAACTGGATTTGGATGTGGATTTAATGGTAAAATGCTTCTGAGCATACACTTATAAATTCTGTATTTACTGACTGCAGTCAGCGATATACATATTTGTTTTTAGAAAATCTTTATGAAATCTGTATTTATGCAGTCGGCGGTGTATGTGTTTACAAACTCTTTTCAGGCCATTTGGGTGCATTTCTTTCCAATAAGAAATTTAAATGACCAACTGTGCTTCAGCACTGTGCAGTAAGTAGGTGTTCAGAAAATCTTTATGATTTCTGTATTTATGCATTCAGCTGTATATGTACGCACAGTATGTGTTTACAACATATTGCCAGGCCATTTGGGTAGAAATTGAAATGGCCAAATCTGCTTCAGCATCCACCCCCACCTGCTGTGCTTGCCCGTTTAATGGATGTAGTATTTCAAAAAGCCTCAGGGCAAGAAAAAAATAAATCCAAGAATTTCTTGTTCATACAATTGTCAGCCTAATTTAAGCACCTCTCACGCAAAACACACACGCACACACACACACGCGCGCGCGAGCACGCACGCATGCACACACACACACGGACACACACGGACACACACGGACGCACACGCATATGCACACGCACACGCACACGCACTCACATACGCACACACACACACACACACACACACACACACACACACACACACACACACACACACACACACACACACACACACACACACACACACACACACACACACACACATACACACACACTAATACCTCTCATGCTTCAATTGTCTTCCAATCCCTAATCAGGATTTTGTGAGTGTTCCAATTATCCACATTTCAAGGTCTCTATTTCTGAATGATAGATGAGTGTGTGTGTGTGTGTGTGTGTGTGGGGGGGGGGGTGCATAGAAATGCTTTGAACGGGAAAAACACTGAAACACTATAACACAAATGAATGCCAAACACTACAACTGCAGGAATAACTAACAGCATCAAGTTGTGCAGTGACCACAGAGTAAAAATACATCGTTAACACTTTGAGAGTGGTCTGGGACCAAATACACTCTAGACCAGTAGTTCCCAACCTATGGGACGGGACCCAACCTATGGGTCGCCAAAGATCCACAGTGGGTCGCGAATCCCTCTTGATTTTAAGGGGTTTGATTTTAATACCATATATAGCCCACGTTGAATAAATGACAAAGCATTTAAACTAATATATGCATAGAAGCAACAAAATGTAAGTGATACATTAAACATTTATTCTATATTTGACTGAAGACAAATTGAGGATAAAAGGACAACTAATGAGTTTTCGCAGGAAACAGAGTATCATGTGACTCCCTCTCGTGTGGGTGCTCGCACAATTTGGTCACCACTGCTCTAGATGATGTTAAGTCGACTCTCTCAAGTGTTGTCAGAGGTGTCAAAATTAAAAGTAAAAAAAAGGAACACAGTTTCCTTCCAACACAGGTAACTTATCTGAGTAAAAAAGAGACCTGTGTTCTTGGCTGACGATCAGCTGACTCTGTGTTAATTGGATCAAGTTTGTGGTGGGGCCTTGTTAGGTTTTTATCTTATTAGGTACAATGGAGTAAATGGTGTAACAACAGCGATGTAATATCATGTGCTAGTGTTGTACTTACACCATGAATGCACTTTTACTTTTAACACCTCTGTATTTTTTTTTTCTACTGACACCGTGATGTCTGGACTTACACTGGTCCCGGGCATCCCTTGGGCGGATCCATGCGGCCTCCGTTTGTCACGAACTCTAGAACCTCCTGGTTGCTACGGCTGGGGTACGGCATGTAGCCTAGCGAGAAGATCTCCCACAGCAACACCCCAAACGACCTGGAAACCAGAACACCAACAATTGTAAACAGCATGTATGAAACACAGTAGAACTCCAAACGACCTGCAATAGGTACACAAACAACTATCAAAATGATCTCCTACAACATGTATCGACCATGTGTCAAACATTACAAGACCCCCCCCAACTACTGAACATCAAATAACCCATTAGTATAGAAAACAAAACAATAGGTTATCAAAACCATTCATCAACAGATCCTTCACAGCAAAACCCTGAATGACCTAATAAAAAGAAAAAAAGAAAAACAATCATCAAAACCATGTATCGAACAAGAAAAGACATCCCACAGCAGAACCCCAAACGACCTCACAAAAAAAGACAACAAAGTCATCAAAGAAAATGTTTTTTTCATAGCAGAGCCCCACATAACCTGAAAGCAAAAACACAAGCAATCATCAAAACCACAGAGTGAATCAAACAACTGGAGCTGGGCACTAAGACTCCTACTGCATTAGACAACTTTGACCTCTACGGTCGTCTTGACCTTGAGCCAATTTTGGTCTATTTCCTGAAAATTGGAATCTACTCCAGGCTAGTCTTTTTTTTTTGGTACAGTGTGTAGTCTCTAAGACAAATGAACAGACAAGCAGAAGCCCCAAACAGTAAGTTCTTTCACCTTTGGGGGGCAGAGTAACACCTGAAGATAATAGGTGACTGTTGAGGGACAATACACAATTGCTGGAGAGAGAGCAGACTTCACATGGAGAAGTCCAAAAATCCTACACGTTATTGTCTGTTTACTTTCTCATGCCCTAATTGTTTTCCAAGCACTATGCTAATGAGGACTTTGTGTACCAATTATCCACATGTAAAGGTTCCTATTTCTGTATGTTAGCTGATTGGGTACATACATATACATGTACTGTACATAAAATACAGTCTTTGCTTGTGAGAAATTTCCACCCCCATCATACTCTGTACACTGCCTACTTCTGCATAGTATACTATATCATAGATGTTTCTGTCAACACTTGTTCCAGGTCATGTTAAGATTGTCTACCTTAACTGACAGAGTATGTTTTCTGCATTGGTCTATCCCAACTCACATAATGTCTTTTTGCACAATTACCTTTTTTACATTTACATCTTTACTATTTTCATTTTTTTATTTTTCCCTCCCTGCCTATTCCTGTGTTATCTGTGTCTTGAAATGTCCATGTGGGCATTTGTGTATTTGTGTATTTATGTAAGCTACTGGATACCTGAATTTCCCCCTGGGGATCAATAAAGTTACTCTACTCTACTCTACTATATAATTGCCTTGAAAGAAAGAAAAAATCCCACAAGGAATGCAACAATAAGAAAGAAACAGTATACAATAAGTTGTTCCCACTGTAAAGTGTAAAACTGCCCTGTGTAAACAGTATTAACACTCTAAAGTGTAAAGCTTCACAGTTTAAACAGTATTAACACTCTAAAGTAGAGGTGCACCGAAAATTCGGCCGCCGAAAATATTCGGCCGAAAATGCAAAAAAACACACTTTCGGTTTTCGACCGAAAGCCAAATGAGCGGCCAAATCGGAGGCCGAATAGAAAATGAATTGAAAATTGGCATTAATTTAACTAATTTCAGTTCTACTCTAACATTTGAAGACATCAAATACACATTTATTTTCTTTACAAAACATGTCAAAACATTTGGATGTGCATTTCTGCCAAAAACACTATTCGAAATTCGATGGCCACTATTCGAATGTTATTCGAACATCGGGGGGGAAAAAAGACGTGCGTTTTCTGACTGAGGGACTCCCACCGTCATCCCTTGAAAACATGTAAATTCCGCCGACGTATCATAAAGAGTTCAATACTTATTTACAGTGGCCTTCCATCTACAGCACCAGGGGGGAGCAATAGCTAGAAAATGCTGTCGAGTGTACACCTCTGAACGTTCAGCAGCACGTTCACTGGAAGTGGGTCTGTGCGTCCGTGACGAGAAATATTTATCATTCCCTTCCCCTCCTTCCATTCTCGTGGCACGGCAAAGTAAACCCCACTGAACAGTTGTTCGCTAGTTGGGCTGCATAAGAACTAGTTAGCAATTGACATTGTTGACAGACAGTATCCCGATTCGCACGGCTACAGGGGATGGCTTTTAGGCTACAAAGTTTGTTTTACAAATCCGAAGCAACGCCATATGAAACGACCCCCAACTAGTTGCAGATTATAGTGTAGTAAGCCAGATAAAATCGCCTCAGCTAAGAGTGCTCAGCTGGTTTACTTCGCTTGTTAGCTTATCATTATTAGCGTTAGAGATATTGAAATAACCTGCCATTGTTGACACTGACTAACAGCTACAAGTAGCTTACCTTGCAGAAGTTTACGCTGGCCAAATCAGACGCAAATTGATGTGACATTATTCCCGAACAGTTACAGATGACAGTCCATGTTTACAAAACCATCACCAATTGCAGATTTACAGTGTCAACGATTTATTTATGAATGCACGAGATGTGTAGCTTCTCCCTGGCTCTGTGTGTGTGTGTCGTGTCGGCGGGGGCGGGACGCTTTCAGACACACTCGCCTTTTACGTGTTGGAATTAATGAAAGATGAGCATTGTATCTAGACCTACCAGAGAAATTAGAATACAGGGGAGCGACTAGGTTAATTTAATGTGGCCCTGCAGTAGTTTTCATTTGTCACACTGCTAGGGAGGCCAACACAGATTTTTTTTTAGGCCTACTGGCTGGATGTTTTTTATTCGACAGCACTATTCTAAATTCGA